>NC_083597.1:37848817-38153984 GCF_020882245.1 Rhopalosiphum padi
ACTTTCTTTTTTTTATAAATTCTTGTTATTTATTGTGTGAATTAAAAAAATGACATCTGGAAATGATTATTCAAAATGTGAAAATCAATCGTGCAGTTTTCCTTCATCATCACAGGGTGATTCTTTGAACAATGATAATCCAATAAATTTAAGTAACATAATTCATTGGATTAACTCTTTTGAATTTATTCGGCCAAAAAAAACTATAGTCAGAGATTTTTCTGATGCAAGTAAAATACAATTATTACTTACATTGAGAGTTATTAAATTGATAACAGATAAATTTTAATAGCTATGGTTGCTGAAATAATAAAATATTATTGGCCAAAATTAATAGATCTTCACAATTATGTACCAGCTAGTTCATTTACTAATAAGATTTCAAATTGGGATACTTTAAATAGAAAAGTAAATTTCAAAAGTTACAAATTATACCTTTTTTTTCATAATAAAATTTAATACATTTTGTCAAAAGGTATTAAAAAAAGTGAAGTTACCACTTTCAAAGGAAACTATAGAAAAGTTATCAATGGCTGATCCAAATACTATTTTTCAATTTTTAAAATCTTTAAAAGTAGTAATAGATGAATTTGAACATGAAAAACAATTAAGATTAGAAAAAAATCAAAATTGTCCACTTTATATCATAGTTAACGACGAAATGATTCAAGTTACAGGTATTATTAGTACATATAGGTTTTTGTTCATTCATTTTTTAGCATAAAGCGACATATTAATTAATAGACTTATAACTGAAACTAAGTTTACATAATATAGTTTTTATATTCCTCAGAAAATGATTGTTGCACTAAAGAATATCTTAGCAAAGAAGTTGTAGCATTAATAAATAAACTTCAACATAAAATTAATGGCATGGAACACAAGGTTAGATTACTTTAGCATTTTGTGATGCATTTAAAAAATAAAATCCCCATGAAATATTGTAATTTGAAATTATCGTGTTAACTTTCCTATTATAAAAAAAAAAATCAGTTTACTTAGCTATAAATTATAATTCTAATAAATATTAAATATTATTTATTTAGATTGACCACATAAGTTCATTGATATGCGTGAAAGATAGGCGGATAAAAGATTTACAATCGCAATTAAATCAGCTGAAAAAAGATAACACTTCTTGAATGTTTCAAATGAATTATAATGCTGTTTTCCAAAATTGTTGTAGCTTATTTAATTTTTTTTATGCAGCCATAATTATTAAATTAAAATCTACATGAATTGAAGAAGTAATAAAATTGAATACATGACTAGTAAGTAATAATCTAACATTTGTTCATTCACTACAAAATTAATTTTAATTGTGATAAGTACTATTAGTACTAATATAAAGTCATGCTGTAAGAATAGTATTGACTAATGCCATTTTATAAAAAATTCCTTTGAATGACTGTATTTTCATTATATAAAACAAATGTGATCTTATCCAACAGTAACATAAACTGTTAGGTATATTGTTATACATCATCATAATGGTTAGATTAACATAACCTAACAAGCAGTTTTAGTAACAGATCTGCTATAACAGATAAAAAAAAAATTAATAATAAATTATTAGACTTAATATATAGTAAAATAAGTAGATTACGTGTATTGGTGTATTTAATCTATGGTACAACAGTCTAAAATCTAATGACTAATATATAGATAGAATGGAATTTAAAATGGAACACAAATACCGTACATATTATACAAAAAATTTTTAATACACAAACATACGAGTCTACAGTATAAATAAATAAATAAATGATCTAATTTTTTACTGAAATTTGATTTACGTGAAACATGGTATGTAATAATTTGTTTTCATATTTTTAATAATAAAAACTAATATGATTATTGTTTTATTATTGTTTTTTTTTTTTGTGATGGCAATGTTGAATTTTAAATAAATATTTATTTATTTTTTTTTTACAAAATTTAAATATTTTTTTAATAAAATGTTTTATGTGACTGAGTTTGCTGGTACTCCCAATACCATACACCACCAACAATTATAGCAGCAATTAAAATAATAACAAACAGAACGATAAAAAATATCTTTAAGCCACTCCAACTTTGACTCTTCGTGTCTTCAATATGTTCTAGAAAAGAAAAATATTTTACACTTAACATAACTGTTATAATAAGTAATAAATCATTAATGTTTTTAATAAAATTACCTCTAGGCGGACTGGATATTTTAGCATTGGGAATTATATTTGAACGATCCTTAAGAGCTTCATTCTAAAAAATAAATACATGATAAAATGATCAGTGTATAAAAGTAATATACTCTTAAATTATTTAAATTTTAAATTTTAATAATTATCAAATGGTTGTCAATTAAAATTAAAAATACTATCTACCTAAAAGTGATATCATTTATTTTCATGATCTAATTTTGTTATTGATGCAATTATTTATTATGGGAAGTATAACAAACAGGCATACAACAAAAAGAATATTAAATTTAATAATTAATAGAATGTATAGCAAACTAAATTATATTTAACAAAAATATATAATAATATAGTTACAGGATCATCAGAATCCACTTCATATAGTCGAACAGCTAAAATTTCATGGTTATCTGATAGATCTCCTGTTGCTGCTGAAAATCCAAAATAGTAACCAGTCGGCAATTCAACGCCATCAACGGTAAAACAAGGTTTCCATACTGCTTTATCTTCTAAGTCTGTCATTACTAAAATGTTTTATTAAATTAATAAAAATTATTAGTTAACCTAATCAGGAATAATAAGAATATTAATAAAATTTACCAGTTAGTGTATTGCCAGTGTATCTTATTAACACATGAGTTTCAGTTGGTAAATTTCTAACTTTAACTTCACATCCTGCCAATTCTGTATGGGTTCCATCGCGATCATGATCATAATGCAAAGACCCATTATTAATCATTGATGAAATATAAGGATGTTGGTGCTATTATATTAAAAATATATATATAAATATTAAATAATGTGGAAAAATCAATAACAATTATCAGTTATACATTATGTTCTCCATTATGATTACTATATGTATCAATTATAACAGCAAGCCCTTCAAAAAAATCTTTATTGCCAAAAACTGGCCCATGTTTCATTCTTTCTCGGGTGTACCAAATAGCCATTCCATCACCGTGAAGACTTTCTTTTCCTTTTCCATGGATTTTGAATTGTACTTGCAATTCCCAATTATTGACATAACAAGGCTAAAATAAAAATAAATAAAACATGAATATAATCTACAACTATCAGTAAGCTTTTAAATTAATTTGATGTCCAATCAGACTATCTGACTGGATAATTGACAACCAGATTTATTTATAATAAATATTATAAAATACAAATACATACTATAGAGTTCCATATTGAACCAGACTTGCTTTGTAAGTCAGGTGTTAGTCGTACATATTTGTCTGTCACTATAGTGGAACCCATAAAGTCCCAGTTTGGTACTGTTATGCCAGATCCTTTCATAAAAAGTATCTATTAGATATATGAATACTTCCTTAAAATTAATCTTACCTTGGTATGGTTTCAAAAGTGAATGATCGCGTTTCATATAATCTCTGGTGTTCCATTCTGAGTAAACTTCTCTACTGAGAAATGAAAATACAACTATAAATACATACAATTTTGTACAAACTTTTTTCGAATTAATTATATTATTTGTGTTTGAATTCATCGTGCAACTTTAAGTTAAAAACTGGAAATGGAATGTTTTTAGCGTTCACACAAAAATTAATTAATGTTCTTCAGTTAGTATTCAGTCGAGTTATAATCTAAGGCCGTAATTTGGAAAAAACAAAAAAACACTTATCAACCAATTCATAAGTCTGATTAGGAGTCAAGAATTCAAGATTTATTAATACTGAAGTGCCTAAAACTAATACTGTCTAGTTTCTAAAACTAAAGTCAAGAAGGTACGAAGTTCGAAATCCAAAATATACAATAGGCATTAGGCATAGATAATAAGGAATCTAAATCTATGACAAATCACAAATGGTGTATTAAAAAGATACAACGAGCATTAAATGATACACAAATAAAATAATCAAAATATGATACTTTAATGACTTGTGATAAAAAATACTTTTGTAACCTCTTTGAAAATTACTGATAGTGAGTGATTAATCAAAAGATAGAATAGTATATAGCACGGTCTTAGAAGATAAGGTCCGACGACTGTCCCCCTCCCGCCCATTAACCGGTATCCGCTTGTTGAGGCAGTTTTAGTTCCTATTTAACTCACTAGCGCTGCAGGTTATACTTATTTGAGGTTATGTATTTAATTATTAAAAACGATCATGTCATGGCCGGGCCGGCAGGCGGCATGCCGTAGTGCTAATAGTAAATAATAGTCGATCTACGTCTAATGTCTATGAACAGTATGAACCGACCAGTTAACTGTGAAATGTAATAATTTATTAAAAACATTTTAATAATTAATATATTGAATAACGTGAACATTTGAAAACATTAAAATATAAAATAATAAAATATGCCATAAATACTGATACAGTTGTTTCTTATTATATAATATTAAATAGGTACGTATTTGCACCACCCATTATGGTGTTTTAAGTTTTACAAAATTTCGCAACTTTTTTTTTATTTCTATTTTCTGTTTTTTTATTTTTATTTTCCTGGTATGTGAATTGCCTCATTCTCATTCTCACGTAATAAATAACAGCAAATGAAATAATATTTTCTCCATGAGTGACACAAGGGAAATTCGTTATATGCTTTTCATTGATCATATCATCAATTATTAGATCAAAAACATGAGTTGACAAACAATGTTTCATAAAACTTTTTTCAATTTTCTGAATAAAATTGAAAAAAAATATATTTGGATGAATTAATCGCCCTTTGGTTTTCATATTGACCAGTGTCGCAGACAATTGCTGAGAATAAACCTGCGGAGTGGCAAAAGCTGACTTACAAATTGTACAATCATTTATGTACTTCAACAGTTGTTTTGATAGGTAACCTGAAATAATTTTAAAACTTTTTATTTTGTGAATCAATTAAAATTGTTAATATGAATAAAATATGACCTGTTAAATAATAAATTAAACAATCTATAATTTCCGGTTTAGTATAATCATGTTCAACAACATCATTGAATTCCCATTCTTTTTCTTCAATGATATTGTTTAATTTAGTTTTTAAATTTTCAACCAAGTTATATTTTTTAGGTTGATAAATATCTTTCAAATCTGTCATAGATATAATTGGTTTTAATGGAGAATCATCATGTACAGTACAATTTCCACTCTTGGGAGGCTTTAAAATGCTGTAAGTAGATAGTAGTTTATACAATTGGAGAAAATTAGGGGTTGAAGGATGATCATTTTGGCCAGCAGCTTGGCGAATTGTTCCAAAAAACATCTAGGTAATACATAATTTTTATTTAATATTAATGATTATTACAACTTCTTTCTGACTGTACTTACTTCAAGTTTGTCTTGATTAATTTTCCCTGTTAATAGATATTTAAAGTTCCAGCATGACTTTAAATAACTAGAAAGATCAAGAGTAGATTGAATTGTAATTCTTAGCCCACAAGCAGTGCTATCAGATAAAAATTCTGATTTTTTTACTTCGCCATCTGTATATTGTTTTTGCCATTCATTCAACCAAACCAAAAATGATTGAAGAAACTGTACATTTTAAATTTAATTATTTAGGTATGCAAATGTATGTTAATCTAATTTTTGTATGAACATAATAAAATATTTATTTTTACCTGATAGTCTTTGCCGTTAACTCTTAGTCCTTCAGCACCAAATTTTCTGTTCAGTGCGTCAAAACAATCATTAAACTTTTGACAAAATTCAGATGTTGGATCACAATCACTTAAGCCAGGAATATTATATTTTTTATAAAACATTAAGCCATTAGCAATAGAATTACTCAATACCTAAATTATGTATAAAGACAAAAATCTGTGAGTATTGTATATTTATTAAATATTTAAGTACTTATTAAGTATTAATTATTATTTTATTATATAGATGAATTTTTAAAAAAAATGTATACTTGGGTAGCTAGCCGTACTCTCATTTTATCAGACACACTAAGATGTACATGGTTTCTGGATAATTTTGGACAAACCCTTAAATTTCCTGGTAATTTGCTATCTTGCTCGTATAAAATATTAATGTGATTCCAACGGATATACTGACCATTAATCTACATAAAGAAAGGTAATAGAATTAATTAATTTCCTTTTTTTATGATTATTATCTAAAATACATACCTTGGTACAAAATATAGCTCCCATTGATCATGCAAATTTAACAAATAAACACATATTAATATTAATTAGTAAAAACAAATATTTAAAATAATAACACACATAGTTACACATTGCTATTTTCTATATTAAGTTATTTAACACCAATGAACAACTACATGCAAATCTATACAGAATAATATATACAAAACAAAATTCACAGTGCTTGACATAGACTTAAATTTATTAGGATTAATAATTTTTTTTTTTTTTTCTTAGGAATTCTTTTACTGGGTTTCAGCTAGTATGAAAGACAAAAATAATATTTTAAATAAATAAATATTAGATTAATTGTTAGCACTAAACAAAAAACGAGTTTCAGTATATAATTAGATAATACAAACTTACCTTCAATATTTTATCATTGTATAATTTATTTCTAACGTTCTTAAACAGATGAGGTGTATCAGAAAATGCATATATTTTCCGATCTTCATGAAGAGGGTGTTGAAACCAATTTTTAAAGGAATTAACTTGGCCACTTATTCCAAGTTCAGACCACATTTTTCTGTTTGTCTGAGCTCCATCAGAGACAAATCCATGTATAATAGCACCTGCTTGCTCTAAAAGAATTATACATTTCAACATAAGTTTTGCTAACTCTGTGCCAACTACAGGTCCTTTAGATGCAAATACGGCTACAGGTTGAGAATAAGTGGCTGCAAGTGGCTGGAACATAAATACTAAGCAACTTGTTGCCTTTTCATTTATATCACTTGCTTTATAATCATCACCAAAATCTACAAGGCCTTTATAAGTAAGACTTTTGGAGCATACAGTTAATGCTTCTCTTACTGATATCTCATCTACAAGAATAATGCCATGTTTTTGCATGGTGGATTTATTTTCTAGGTGTTTTTTAAATAGAGCAAAAAATTGTTTATCAAATCCACAAGATGTATCTATTAAAGAGAGATAACGCCTAATAGTACTAACATTAGGCAATGGCATTATATTGTTCTTCAAGCAAAAATTGTAACCACTTGGGGATCGAATATGAAACAACATACATAGTATTAACCATTCATCAGAATATCGTCTACCTTTAGAGTTATTAACCTAGTTTACAAAACAAAAAAATAAAATTAAATAATAATATTCTGATGATATTTTAAATTAACATATTACTTTTGCTGCTGAAAATATTTCTTGAACAATTGTCTTTTGATTTACAGGGCAGTTAATTTCAATCAGTTTCTCTTCAATAGATTTTTGAGAAATATTACTATACTCAGATTGAAGGTTAAGTAAATTTTTTTTTAATGAACTAACTTGTTTTTCAAAGCGATTCTTTTGTCTTCTGAGAACATTGTTTCTTTTTTGTAAAATTATCAATTTTTTTCTACTTTTTGGTGTAGTTTTTAGGGAAATTCGTTTAGGAGATGATAGTAAGGTAGATCGAATTTGTTTTTGCTTTACATTTCGTATGGTTCTTGCACAGTACAAACAATGTAAATTATTTGAAATTAGGAACAAACATTCTTTATGTCGTTTCATTTGCATGGTATCAATTACAATATTTTCAGAAATATAAAAGAATGATTCATATCTATAATTGTGAGAAAAAAAATTGAAATTATTTTATTTTTATTATTCTTAACTATTTTATTTGTTACTTTTTTGAGTTTATTAAATCCAATCCTTTACAAATTTTGAATAAAGCCATTTCTTTAATTAAACTTTTTAACTGATCTATACTTTCAAGATTAGTATTGGCATTTACTAATTTATCATTGCATATATTTTTCCCCAAAATATTGCAAGTTATTTTTGAACTTTGGCTTATAATTATACTTTTCCGTAAAAAGGAATTTAACATGCCTTCATTTTCTACAAAAATAATTTCAGATATACCAAAGTACTTCTTTTCATAAGAAAAATATTTGTGCCAGTTAGGGGGTAGCTGCAAGTCTAAAGTATTCAATTCATTAAATGAAATTGAATTACTTTGCTCTTTTATAGTTGTTGACATATTCTATAAACAAATTTAATTTCAAATTTTAAACTTAAGAAAGTAATTATTTATACACAAATATGTTATTTTGATTATATCAATGTTTTAAATTTCTTACTTCTTGGCATATCATAGTTTTATTAACATTGTACTTTGCAACGGAATCATCTAATATTAAATTATCATTAGGCTTAGCAGAATAATTATGATCTAACATTATATCCACTATATTTTTATCAGTATCACATTGGTAATCCTTAAAATGTAATGTTTAATTTAAACAAAATATAAAATTGTAATAATAAATGTATTAGTTATTAATTTATAATTACTATATCAGAAAATATAGGGACACTGGTTTCTGCAACTTTGCCACTACAAGAGTCCATCAATAATTCCTCTGTCTAATAAATATTAAAATGTAATACTTAATTATAAATATGTGTAATTATATTTTTATAAATTACTTTACTTTTTTTTCAGTATTATCATCAAATTTTAATTTTTTCCTTGCAGAAAACCTAAAAGGAACTGCATTAGGTAATAATCGAGGACGTAACAAAGGAACCTAAACAATCATTTTTCATAACTCATGAGGCATACTTTCTAAATACTATAGTCTACATATCATTTATAACTTACTGAGCATACAATTTTCCCCAATTTATCAAATATATCCTTTTTTTTTTGTATTTGGTCTGTACGAAAATGTTCTTCACAGACAACATTATTATTATACAAATAAGGAACATCGAGGGATTTTAACCATTCGTTTTTTAAAAGTTCGTCTTTTGGAATGGAAAACACGGATAATTTTTTGTTGGTATTGCAACCAAATAAACAAATATTGTTCGGCATAATTTATTTAGCGACAAAAACTGATTGTAATAAATTAGCATATACAATTGTGAATTACTCGGTAAATAGAAATAAATATTTTAATTATTTTCTATGGAGTTCAATAGCTGATTTTAGATTTTTGGCGGGATTTTGAACTTTATCAAAATTCAAAATGTTAAATAAGAATAAATTATAAGTTCATAACCTCAATAAGTATAACCTGCAGCGCTCGTGAGTAACAATTGAACTAAATCTGCTACAACAAGCGGACAACTGATAAATACTAGTCGTCGGACCTTATCTTCTAAGACCGTGGTATATAGTGTATTATCTTAAATCGTGGTGAAAATAAAGCTTAAAATTTGAGACTTAAGTCTTGAGTGATGACTGACGATTATTGTACCTATTCAATTTTAATATAATTTTGAATTCTTTGCTTGTTACTACTATACGTTTTGAGCTGCAGTTAAAAATAAAGAAAATTATGTCTGTACATTTAGCTGTTGTTAATAAAGCATTAAAGCTGAAGAACAATAACGACAACCATGGATTTTAAATGGCTAAAAAGATACCGTTTGTTTTGCATTGGAGGTTCAATCATCTTATGTGTTCAAGTTGTATTAGCATTTGTGTTCTTTTCCATTCAAGAATATTCAGTTGTCGAAGAACTATCACCAAATGTAATCTGTCTTAGAATAATATTTGTAATTTTTTTAAATTATAAAAAATAATAAGAGTACCTTTTTTTTAGTCGTTGAACAGATTAAGGAATGTAGCTGATTATGGTATTGGTGATGACGAAGAATCAAGTTACAACAATGTTCCTAGTGGTAGTAATCATCGTAATAAACTGCCACCAGACAAAGACAATAGTGCATCATCAAATGAATACTTTAATAAAGCGCTTCAACAACGGCACAACAACTATAAGACTGATAATTTTAAAGTATTAGGAGTAGATGAATTAGGTTTTGTTCCACCTTGTGATATAAGTGGTCGTGAGTGTGTATCAGCATTACATCGTGCAAAAACTGAAACTTGTAAACAAATCATAGCAAACATATCATGTCTTATTAAGATGAATCCTCCATATCCCAAACGACTGCCTCATCAATGTCCAACTAACGGTATTAAAACTTTTTTGAACATTCATATTTTGTTTTCTGATTAATATTATTTAATTTATCATTAGATGTAAAACAAAATAAAATAGTAGGATGTTTTCGCGATGGAAAAGAAATTAAATTATTACCTGGTTATAAAACTACTCTTATATATACTAATTCTCAAGAAAATTGTATGGATCTTTGTCTTCAATCTGGTTTTGCCTATGCTGGAGTGGAATACGGGTAATAAATGATGAATATATTTTTAAAAAAATGTTAAATATTCTAATATTTTTTAATAAAACAAGTTTATAATTAACATTTGCAGGACTGAATGTTTTTGTGGTAATGAAACTCCAGAATGGGGCTTAAAACTTCCAGATACATTTTGTGATATGCAATGTCCAGGAAACTTAAGTCAAATGTGTGGCGGACATTATACTATTAATGTTTTTAAAACTGGTGTTTCTAGTATGTTCATTATTCATACTATGTTGATTTTTCACAATTCTTTAATACAATTTTTTTTCTTAGAATTCGTTGCTAAAATTGCTTCAGAACCTTCACCAAATTTTGAATACAATAATATACCTCCTGTGCGAATTGTATTTCTTTTAACATTAAATGGAAGAGCTGTAAGACAGGTGTATAGATTAATTAAAGCACTATTTCATCGTGATCATTATTTTTTTATACACGTAGATGCTGTAAGACTATTAATATTTTAAATTGTGTTAGGTAAATTTACTCATTATTTATTTTATTATTATTTTTTCACATTTAGAGACATGATTACATGTTCAGAGAATTATTAAAAATTGAATTAAAATTGAGTAATGTTCGATTATCACGGCGAAGGCATTCCACCATCTGGGGAGGTGCCTCTTTATTAACCACCCTGATGGATGCTATGTCAGACCTTGTACAGTCTTCTTGGGATTGGGATTTTGTTATTAACCTTAGTGAATCTGATTTTCCAATAAAGTAAGTATATATTTTATGAAAATATCAGTTTGTATTTTTGATCTTTTGGTCTTTTTTTTTATAATCTATATTTTAACAAATATTTTATTAATTAACATATTATATAAATGATACAAGGTCAAATGATGCATTGGTAAAGTTTTTAACTGTGAATCGAGAACATAATTTTGTCAAATCACATGGTCGTGAAGTTCAACAATTTATACAAAAACAAGGACTAGACAAGACATTTGTAGAGTGTGAAGCTAGAATGTGGCGTGTAGGAGAAAAAGAATTACCAAAAGGCATTATATGGGATGGTGGTAGTGATTGGCTAGCATTATCTCGACCTTTTGTTGATTATCTAGTGGCTGGTGATACTCTTATTTCTGGTCTATCACAATTCTTCAAATATACTTTATTACCAGCTGAGGTACTTAAAACAATAATTAATCTAAGTTAATTTAAAGTAAATATTTAATATTCTGAATTTTTGTTCTTGATTTTAGTCATTTTTTCACACTGTATTAAGGAATTCACCTTTTTGTGAAACTTATATTGATAATAATTTACACGTAACAAACTGGAAAAGATGGCTTGGTTGCAAATGTCAATATCGTCATGTGGTTGATTGGTGTGGTTGTAGCCCAAATGTTTTTCGATATGATGATTGGAATCGTATAAAGGTAATATAATTTAGAATTATATTAAAATAAAATTAATTAATAAAATTAATTTTGTTGAAATTAATACAAATTACATTGTTTTAAATGTTTCTCTATAGAACACTGAAAAGAAACAAGTATATTTTGCTCGTAAATTTGAACCTATTATAAACTTGTCTATTATAGATACACTAGAAGTTTGGTTGTATGGAGACTACCCTACAGGTAATGTAAATACCTTTTATAACATTTAAACAGTATTATTATTAATGCAGTCTCAAATATTATTTTTTAATCCGTGTTAACAAGTGTAATATACAAAAATTAACATAACTCTAAAGATTTAAATTAAATATTTGAATTTTATTATAGATTTTAAAAACCGTATGAGCTATTGGCAAAATGTATATCATTATGATGATGTATATCCAGCACCTGATGAATCACTACTTATTATTGGAAACAGTCTTGCTCGAGTTGCAACTAAATATCTCACTACATCACATACAACTTGTCAAATCCGTAGTCTTGATAAGTTACTACAAGTTTTCACTTATCATCACAAAGATAAATTTAAAGTAATTTTAATTTAATAATAGATGAAAATAATCTAAAATAAATTCATAAATAAAATATAATTTCATTAGGGGTTTTTAATTCAATATGAAGTTAGTTTTTCAAATACTTCTAATAAATTATTGTTTGAAAGTTGGTGTTGGCCAAAGCTACAAGGAATCATTATACATAATAGAGATCCAATCAATAGGTTATTGGTAATTAAAAAAAAAATTATTATTATTATGAAAATGTGTGTGTTTAAGTATAATTTATTACAGAATTTCATTGTCAGTTCAGATTTTGATAAAAAAGAACAAATGTCTAGGAATTTTATACGTCTCATAAGTCCTTATACAGAGCCAGTTTTGATACACCAGTGGGCTACTGGTGAACACAGTTTTACAGTTACATTTTTATGGTTAAATCCATATGACGAACTGATTAATGTTACATCTACAAATATTGAGGAATCAGCTTTGGTTAGTAATTTTAAAATTGTTTTATAGTTAATTAATTAATTTTATATTATAATAATTTAGATAACATTTGGTAAACCAAATCTACCAATGCCATTGTCACAAGGAATATGGACTGTATTGCTAGTTTATGAAAATGTAACTATGGCATATACTCAATTTCTAGTTACTCCGTCATATACTTTTAGAGATGCATCTATTCCTGCTAGTCAAATGAAGTAAATTATTACCATTAATTTTTGACTATTTAATTTAAAATTAAATATTTCTATTATAGCTTTATAAATAAAGCCCAAAATTATAAACAATCTTTTGAAGATTGGACTAATGTGATAAAAGATTTCAAAACTTCAATAGTATTGGAAACAAAAAATAAATTTATCGATCGTACCAAAACTAAAATGACCAGTTGGATTGATGGTCTAATTACAAGGTATGTTTATTGGTATAAAGTTAAAATTAAAATAAGATAATATAATATGTTTGGTTTTAAACAAAATAATTACATTTTATAACATAAAAATTAATAAAACATAAATGTTGTTTAATTGATCTTTTTGTTTTTTAGTGCTTATAATGTATTAGAGACCTGCATTGTGGTTCCTTGTAAATCTTTAAATGATTGTGGTCTAAAAGAGTTAGTCACATGTGCTGAAACATCATGGAGTTCTTATTCACCTGATCCAAAATCTGATATTAAATCAATTAACAAGGAATCTGGAACTCTTAACAGGTAAAATTGTATTACTGAAATCTTAATTTTAAAATGACAAAATCTTAAAATAAACCAAAAAAAAATTATTAATATTTTCTAGTCTTTGAGAGTACATGATTTTGATTTACATTTAGGTAGATAGGTAATTTACTACTTATATTTAAAATTAAATCGTCTTTATATTATACATTTTTATTTGGATATTATTCCACATTAAACATATTTCAAAATTATTTAAAGAAGTTATTCATTATTGTTTGTATGTAATGTTAGAAATATTTGAAATTATATTTATTTTAAGTTTTGAGTGTTGACAGTCATCAGTAATTATACATATAATACATTTACTTTTCATTTGCATTAATTTTTTATTATTTTTATTTTCAGATATTAATTATTAGACTGACATAGTGCCATATCATTAAAAATTATACTACTTTTTTTTAAACTTATTTCTATTCATATATTTATAAATAACTGTTATAACTGTTAACTGGCTATTTATTTGTATTTATTTTATTGTTTGATGTATTATAATTTAGTATTTCTAATTTCTTTTGACAAAATTAGTTCAAAAATTTTAAATTACAATACACAAAATACATTACATTTTATAATAGATTTTGTTTGCAGGGATTAGAATTTGTTTAATTGTGTATATTTTATGTACAGACTTAACAAGGCATTTTATTTACATTGTTTGATCATCATACATTTTTAATTTGTTTACCAAAATAAATTTACTATAACTAATTATTATGAAAATCTTTTATCAAGTTAGTTTTTTCACTTGTTACCATTATCATTTAAGGAGATATAAAATTGGTTTTCTATTATGAGCTGATATGCCCACATGGAAATTGTAATTACCATACCAGTTATATTGCTTAATATTAAATATTTTTATTAGTATGTTTAAATATAGTAACTATATATTAAATTTTTGTAATAAATAAACAGAAATCATATAAATTTATCTAGTGTCTAGTGAATTATAATATTTGCTTATCTGTTACTGGTTATCTTTGCTTAATACATGTGAGTATGTTCTATGCCTCCCTGTTCATATTAACATTTTTTGCCTACCCCCAAAATCACCAAGTTATTTTTAAAAGTATTTAGCTATTTTTCAATTTCAGTATCAAAATTTAATCATTTCTGCTTGATTTTTCATCTCTCCAAGTTCTAAAATTGTAAAAAGTTTGTATCAACTTTTCACTAATTGTCTTCTCATTTTTAATACTATCACAAATACTATATTTATCCTTCTTTGAACAAACAGAATTTTTACCAATAAAACATCATGATATCCATATGACTATTTTATAATTTTTTACCATTCTAATTGTAATGAACTATAATAATTGATCAGTAAGCCATGACATAATAGTAAAATTTTAGAATAGGTACTTCATTTTTATATATATATATATAAATCTAATATGGTTTTAAATGGCCAATTTGTTGGTAAAATTTTTTATAATCATATTGTAATTTATTCAGTTTCTAGTAACAAACTCACAGCTCACAATATTGCACATATATTCAATTTTATATCTCAACAACTTAAAATCTATGTACTATATTTTTAATAAAATGATGCACATAGTTTATCTTGATCTTGTTCTGAGTTATTTAGCTAATAATATTTTCGATCTCAATTTATATCATTTTGGAATTACACTTGTATGTGTATTTTTATGTAATAACTATTGTCATTAATATGAAAATTAGTATAAATTAAGAATAATAAAAATTCTAAATGTTAAAAAATATGTTATTAATCATATATTTGAAGGTGAATCTAGCTAAATAATAGTTTGAATATTAAAAGTTATTGTTATTTTTACTGCATTACTATAATATCCAATACTATCTTAGTCAATATATACTTACATTATTATTAAATTGAATGAACCCCCATAAAATAATTATTTAAATATTATTATTCATTCTGTATTTTATAATATATACATAACTTAAGGTGTAAAAAAAAATGAATTCAGATATTCAAATCTTTTATCTGTAAAATTTGGATAATAACAAACCTGGGTGTACATTTTTGAAATCTATTCATTGTATTTTAAAATATTTTATAAATTATATAAACATTTCCTAAAACAAATGTTTGAAAATTACACAACTCAATAATATTTAAACATTTAAAATATTAAAATGTGCTTATAACATGTTCATGTATTTGAAAATATAATAAAACCACCACGATAAACCTATACATTATAAAACTACATTACATAATTTAACCCAATAGTTTTATTGTATTCATTTTGAAGTGATAAAAATATTTATTTTCTCTACAAATTAGTAAATGCATATCAATTATTAAAATAGCAATGTAATAAATAAAATTAAAATAGAAACCTATTATGTTCAATATTCATTATTTATATCTCAGGATGTCTTAATTTTTAATATTTTATCATTATGCATTAAAGTAAATGTTTATTATTTGATTTATCCAAATAAGTAATAAATATTTTCTGTTGCTCACCAAAGTGTTGTGTTCACTGTATTATTTGCAATATTAATGATGTTGTTTGATTAATTTTAATACTATTTATCGAAAAATATTTTAAGATTGTTATAAATTATTAAACATATCAATATATCATAATATTATTATTATTATTACTATTTATCATTTAAAAACAATATATATAATGCACATGTTTACTGTTACATATTTAATTTAAAAATGCGGTAATCGTACAGTGTTAAACATACGTTTTATTTTTATTACTAAATAATAACAAAATATTAATTGTTATGTATGCATTATATTATAATATGAAAATAGTTAGTTTTAATTATATTAGAGAAAATAATGTGTGCAGAATACAATATAAAACAGTATTAGAACAATAACAATAACCATGTAATGTAACCACAAATTATACTACTATTTACCTACTATTTAAGTATTCTGCAGTGTTTATATTGTAAACAATTTTTTTACATTTTATTGTGCTCATTTTTATAATGATTAATTAAAACAGGAATCGTGCATTATAATATTAAATCAATATCTCAAACTTCAGTTTTATGTATAGCTAAATAAATAATATGAATTCTTCAAATGAATTAACTAATGTTAAAATTGAACAAAAAATCATATAATGTATAAGAATAATAAATTGTTTTGTTGTATATTGGATATTTTACAAATTATTTGTACATTTATTGGTTGAAATATATTTTTATAATAAAAACATATTAATATATTAATTAACTCAGTCTGTAAATTATTTATTATTTATCTCCTAGAGTACGCTAAATTTTTCCTAAGTTCAGCCTCTACTCTGAGTTGTCTCCATTCGGCAACTAATGAATGCCTATGAATTTCTAAATGTCTACTACTCATTGTTTGACGATAATCTGCACGTAAATGAGCCATGGCATTAAATTGTGCATGCCAATTATGTAAACCTAGAATTAAATATTTTTTATAACAATGAAAAAAAAACAATTATTCAAATCTTACTTAAATGTGATTTATATGGGCTTAAAAGATTATATGAACGTTCATATGCCATTTGTCTCTCACGCAGTCTTATATTCAGATCCTAATATAACACAAAAAGCAATTAAAATATTAAAAATAAAATTAATCACATAAATCATGTGTATTATACTATTATTACTATTATTGTACCAATATTATTTAATTTTATATGATGCTTATTTACTTGAATGGGTTGAATAGGCAATTTATATCTGGGTTGTCTAACATTTCTTGTTTCCATTGCAACAAAATCATCAACGTGTAATGATGGTGGCCTAGATGTGTTGGGTGAACGGTTTCTGAAGGCATCAGATCGTTGTATCGTTCCAAGTCTGCTAAATACTTTATGACGAATTATAGGTGTAGATGTGTTGTTAACTGTATGTAATCAATAAAACAATAATGAATTTTTTAATTTCAATTTTAGTTGTAGCTAAAAGTTTTTTTTTACCGGATGTATTTATAGTGTTTTCTTTTTTTTCTATCACAACAGGCTCTCGTTTATGAACAATTGGATCTGGTTGGACAATGCAGTCTTCAATTTTAAATAAATCATTGATTTTATCTTTAATATTAAAATCAGGCAAATCTGAGACAACTTCTTCGATGTTACACTCTCCCAAATTATTAATAACATCATTATACAAATCAATACTCTGGTTTATATAGTTCTTGTCACTATTATTGACAACATAAAAAAGTCTATTTTTATATGTGTATGTCAACAAGTCAACTGTAGCCAGTTGAGGCTTAGCAAGCTCTTCTACTGATTCTTGGCCATTATTTAAAAATTCTGATAGATGAACCAAATGTTCATAACAAATCAAGTTATTATCATTTTGCATAATTTCTTTCAGCAAACATAAAGGATGATCTTTACCATCATTTGACCAATTCAAATACTTCCTCAACATTGACGAGTTCATAAATAATTTTCTTTTTGTATTAATGTCATTTTTAGTACACAAGTTTAAAAGTTCCACAGTAGATATCAAAGTATTTGAACAATGAATATCTTCTTTATTCCAATTCTGCATTATATTGTCAAAAATGTTATAAAAAGGTTTAGGAAATGAATCTAAAACCATTTTGAATTGATAAAATCCATAATCGTTTTTTATGATCACTATGCATGTTTTAATAACCATAAACAATTTAGATAACTTTGTATAAGATTCAAATGAGCTCAATAGTGCTTTTAAAATATTAGTATAGAACCATTTGTTAGGAACACTATCTCTAGGTAAATTCTCTTCAGAATAACTACCAGTACTGCTTAGTACGATATCAGCATCACATATACATTGCACAAACAAAAGAGAATTTCCTTGATCATTTACTTTAATATTTTCACATATTTTGTAAATACATTTTTTATAATTTTCATGTAATTTTTCATCATTTAATATTTGTAACACTGCTGTCTTGATAGTGGCAAATTTTTTATTGTCACATAATTGTGTTAGTAAATTTAAACATTGGTTGAAACAATCATTGTTATCAACACTTACCAATGCATCTAATATTGTCCGAGTAACTAACAAACATGTTGATATGCTTAAATCGGCAATATTAATACATAAAGATTTCAAAGGTTGTAACAATAAACTACTTGAACTCAAAACAGTAATAAGTTCAATCAAATTGCTGTTTATTTTAGTCAAATGATCTATCCACATGTTACGAAAAGATATCATAGTTTGAATAACAGATTCTTCTAAAGGTTTCATGGTTTGAATTGGTAATGGCAAAGGTAATAGCTTACATAAAAGTAACAATCCAGGGAAGAAAACAGATGGACAAGATAATGTCCAAACAATAACTTCATTTGCCATCGATGATCCAATTTTGATTTCTACATAAGCCTCAAGTGTTTTATGTATATCTTTGGCAACTTTGGTGGCATCTTCATGAATTATAGAACATTCAGGAACATTATGCATTAAATTATAAAGCTTCAATAATACTTTGATAGGTGATAGATCTTTGAAAGCATCTCTCCGGGTCTGTATTAATAATG
This sequence comes from Rhopalosiphum padi, assembly GCF_020882245.1. Classification (NCBI taxonomy): domain Eukaryota; kingdom Metazoa; phylum Arthropoda; class Insecta; order Hemiptera; family Aphididae; genus Rhopalosiphum; species Rhopalosiphum padi. Next base: position 37,867,944 of record NC_083597.1, read on the forward strand.
CAATCATATATCTAATCAACATCATTGATGGTCGAATAATGGATATTAAATTTTTAGCTTTATTACCAGTTAATTTCCAAACATTTACCGATGGCTGCTTATAGTCACCACATATTTTGTCTACAATAGTTAACAAGGTTCCTAGCATATCATATGAATACATTTGTAAAGTAATATATTTATATTTAAGTTCAACAAAGTCTTCTACCCTTTCAAATACTGTTTCGTCATTAGATAATCCCAAATATCTTAAAATTCTTAAACTAGTTATTAATGTTTTATTAAAATTTAAGCAGTTATCTTTGTTGTTTTTAACAATGTTACAAAGTTCACTGACATCGTCATGGAAAAAAGCAGAATGTCTCATTGATGGAAATGTCCAATCAATTAAATCATTTAAAAAATTGTGTTTGCATGCTAGCTCATATATCAATGTACCATATTTTTTTAAGTAGCTAACATCTTCTGCATTTTCTAATACAATCTTCATTAAATCCAACGAATATATAATGTGTAAATCATCACTTTTTGATTTACATTGTTCTAAATATTTAAAGAAGTTTAAGATTACATCTAAGTTGTCTCCCATAGTTAAAACATTGACAACAGCACATTTGCCAACTGTGGATTGAGTTAGTAAAAACATATCATGGAGAAAATCAACAGAATCCATTTGATCTAATCTGAAATTTTGCATTAAATTGCATTCCCAAAAATAGCTTAAATAATCTATAAGAGTTAAAACTTTTACTTTGTAAATTAGTGCTAATTTGAACTGAGTATTAACTTTATCCAGAATATTTATCAATTCATTTAACTCTTTATGCCTGCAACACAAATATCTGAGTCCATGATCACAATCCATTAAACTTTTGAAAAGTTCAAGTATATTTTGCTCTAGAGTACCCTTGCCATTTGGTTGGTCTAATACTTTTATTAAACAGTTAATGAGTGATAAATCATCAAATAATCTATAAATAGTTGGATAAACATCAAAATGAGTTAATGCTGGAGTAAGCTCAAATTGTGCGTGAGCTTGTAAAAACCTTTTAGGACAACCCATTAAAATTGGTGCTTTATTGTATGTAGTAGTAATTTCTGCTAAACATTCTTGTAATAACAATTCTTGATTTGAATCCAAAGCTTTTACATCTGTATTCATCTTTTGCAGCAATTCATAAAAATGAATTTTTCTTAAAATACTAGTAACTAAAAAACATACCCGTGGCCTCTGGTGTATTGACAATATTTTAAGTAAGGTTTGATTTCCGTTGAGCCCATCAAAAACTTCATCACATAAAAAGAGACGAATAGGTTCTAAGCCATTAAGACTAGAATCTAATGCACGCAATATGTTTAATTTAAGAGACAAACTCATATGTTCTACAAAAAATAGATTAATTAATTTATTGTGAATTTGATGATGTTTAATTAGATGTTCAGATAAATCTTCATTGTAATGGCAGAGTACTTCGATCAATTGAATGCCAACCTTCAAATGACGAAGAATTAATGTGGACATCGAAACATGCTCTTTTAAAGCACACTCAAAATCGAGTGTTACATTCACCAAAGAAAATAACTTATGACAATACTCTAGAACATAAAATATATTTTATAATTATGAACAAATTACCTCATAAAATTCTTCATTTATGAACATAACATTAGTTTTATACCTGGAATATTTAAAATGTGGCTTAACGTTTTAGGCAAAATGATAATAGTTCGTTCAGCTGTAATAATCCATTTTTCATTGATATCTAGAGTTTTTGATAAATACTCTAAAGAATCCATAAGTTCAGCTACTTCGTTACATTTAGAATCATCGCCTAATTTTCTATGTATATATTCAAATAATGATAAAGATGGATCTTGGATAATCTATAAAAAAAAAACAAAAATTATTTCAGTTACATCAAACGATAATTATAATATATACTATATTATATTAAAACAAAAACAAATACTTTACTTACTCTCAATGGAGTGGCTTGGAACAGAGATGGGTCAAAATGTGTAACTATATCATCAATATATTCATTAAAATGTTCACCATCATCACTATCCTAAAGTAAAAAATTAATTGAGTATATTGACACTATGAAAATTATTTATTAATGTATAATGAATAAAAATACCAGTACACCATCTTCTTCACTATCCATAGCAATATCATCATCACTACTTATAGCTTCCAACAGTTCCAACAACTTTACTCTCTTTTTTTCACTTGGTATGGCCATATTATTAGTTTCTTTTTCATGTATTTCAGATGTTTTGTTTGTGTCATTTGGCACAGCTAAAATGCAATAAATCATTTAAAACTAGACATCGAAACAAACTGCACCAAATTCAATCCTATGACAGTTGTGTGTTATTATTGTTTAGTAAAAATAAAACAATTATTTTACCATCTTTGATATGAGTTTCAGATACATCACTATAGTCAGTCACAAGATCGTCACAGGATTCAGTTATTTTTTGGCTTTGAAATAAACTTTCATCTTTGGCCATTACCGTAGTTTTGACCACAGTTTTGGGTTTCTTGGACGATTCATTTTCACATTCATCAGACTGGAAATGCAAATCCAGCAAAGAATCGTCAAGTTCTTTGTCATTATTTTCATCACAATGTGTTCTTTTCATTTTACCATTAGAAAACACTGATGCTGTTGATTACTGACAACCATATAATAAGAAATACTGACTTGAGACTAATTTCTAAATTCTGGATGAATCCTGTTGTCCTGTTGGCCGTAATTTCTGTCATAATCATAAACCTTAGTACCTTACACCGTGAATAATAAAGATAATATTATTGTTATTTATTTATTATACCTACTAACTGGATCACGGCTATAAACACGATAACTTATCACTCATCGGTTTTTGTTATCTTAGTCCGTGTTTTGAACCGACAAGTAGCGCTTGAAGGTTGCTGTGTCAAGTTTTATTCTTATAAATTATAATAACGTACTATAACAAAAAATACTTCGCTTTATCAAAAAGTTTTAAAAGTTTCCTATCAATTTTAATTAGAAAATGTCAAACGTTCGTCAAAATTACCATTTTCTATTACCGTAAAATGTTTTAAATTTTTTTACCTTTTTGATATATTTATAGACATTTAAAATGTTTAAAGGGATTGGAAGCGATGATTTTCTGTCTTTGTCTAACACACACGCAACATAAGATTATAGACGTGTTCTATTTCCAACGTACCAATTGATATAATGAAGCGATAAGAATTCTGAATACAGATTTGAATTCGTCTTCTTGAGATCGACTTTCCCACATTTTTGATTTTTTGATTTTTACTACTCCAAAAATTGAAATATGTCAATTTTTTAATTACTCTTTTTTAATATAACGTTTTTCGAATTTTGGGAGGATAAAATCAAAAATGTGGGAAAGTCGATCTCAAGTAGACTTATGTAGACGAATTCAAATCTGTATTCAGAATTCTTATTGCTTCATTATATTAATCGGTACGTTGGAAATAGAACACGTCTATAATCCTATGTTGCGTGTGTGTTAGATAAAGACAAGAAATCATCGCTTCCAATCCCCTTAATTAAATAGATTAATAATGTAATACAGAAAAGTTTAAGTTAAATAAATAATCAAATTTTAATAGCGTACAGAGATACAAAGTGATGTCTCTTTCTTTAGTAGTTTCCTATTGCGGCCCTGAGACCCTTAAATTCAGCATTACATGTATATACTAAGTAACTAAGTTTAACATAATAAGAATCTAAGTAAAATGAAAAATATAAAGTATAAGGTTGTGAAAAATGTAACACTAACACTTCTATATTATAATTGTTATCTCGTTATTGTTGCCAAATTATGCTAATTTAGGAACGAGAACGCACAGATAAACGTGCATGTTAAAATGTTTAACATGATGTCTGGGGAGTGGAGGGTCCTCATCACCGCCATAAATTAACCACTTTTTAGAAAAGAATTTATAGATATGCTTGGACATACAATATATATTCCTAAAGAAAAAAATAGTTTTGTTTTACATTTATTCATATTGAATATGTTGAATTAAACATTTACCATTTAATCATATAGGTGTAATGTGCCATGTTAAAAGGGAGTGCTAAAATTAACATATACATTTTACAATTTTATTGTAAATGTATTATAATAATAATGTATTATTGGTATATTAAATGTATATAAAAACTTCAAAATTATTTTATTTAACGGCATATAAATATATAATACATAACTTTTTATTGTTGCCGTTATAAAATATTTCAATAATAAATATTTTTTTTTTTTTTTATTTGCGTTACACAATCTATACAATTTGAGTACAATAAGCGTAAATGATAATATAGAAAAAAAACAGACATTTAAAATTTGATTTGGAGAAGCCGCCCATTGACGACACTCCTTAGGGCGTTGTATTATACAAGTATAGGATTAATTAATTATAAATAGCAATAATAATTAATTAAAGAGAAGGTCGCACCATTTTTTTTTCAGTCTTTTGGGAGGATTTCCAGGGATAGGTAAAGTCAAATCTTTTGCGAGGTTGTTCGGATGATTCTTTAAAGAGTTGTGGTATCGAGTGTAGTAATTTGTAGCAGTTTGTGCGATTGTTTTCATTTTTAGGTCGGAGTGTAATGTTTGATTTGTTACGTAGAATGGAGCATTAGTGATTAGGCGTAAGATTTTATTTTGGGATATTTGGATTTTGTTCAAGTTTGATTTTTTGGCGGATCCCCAGATCTGAATACCATAAGTCCATATTGGTTTTAGGAGGAGCTTATAAAGATTAAGTTTTGTGTGAAAAGTAAGTTTGGACTTTGAATGCGGGATTTGTCTAAGTAAGCGTAGACGGGTGTTTATTTTGAGTTTTGTACAGTGGATATGGTGTGCCCAGTTCAGTTTTTTATTGAAATGTACTCCAAGGTATTTTGTTGTATTTGATGTCGGTATTATAATATTATTTAATGTTACCGGGGGGCAGATTCCGTACTTGAGTGTAAAGGTGATATGCCATGATTTCGTTTCATTAATTTTAACTTTCCAGTTTTTATACCAAGATTCTAGCTCATGAAGGTGGGATTGGAGATTTTAGATATTTTGGTATCGAACAGCGAATTGACGTTCGGTGTGGTAAGATTGGAAAATTAAGTAAAATGAAGGTGGTAGAATCTTTTTAAGTTTATAGAGGAGGCCGGCATGCCACACCCGGTCGAATGCTTGCGCGACGTCAAGAAAGACTGCGGTACAATATTGTTTTTTTTCTAGCGAAGCTGAGATTGTGTCCGTTATACGATTGATTTGGTGAGTAGTTGAATGAAAATTACGGAACCCGAATTAAGTATTTGGGAAAATTCTTGAGTTAGATATTATTGGAGTTATTCTTTTGAGGATTAGTTTTTCCAGAACTTTTGAAAAAAAAGGGAGGAGACTTATAGGTCTGTAAGAAGTTGGAGAGTCTGGGGGTTTTCCAGGTTTTGGAATTACTACTATGATAGAAAATTTCCACTGAAGTGGGAAGTACGAGAGAAGGAGTATGGCGTTAAAAATATATGTAAGAAGAATTAGAGTTTTCCTCGGTAGGTGTCTTGCGACCTCATATGTTATGAGGTCGAAGCCAGGAGATTTTTTTTTGGGAAAGGTTGATATGCAGTGTTCGACTTCGGCTGGTGAAAAAGCTTTTGGTGGTAAGGACATTTGCAGCGGTGATAACAAGTAGTTTGTAACGTCATTAGATATGGATTGATTCTCAAAAGTAGTGTGTGGCTTAAAAACTTCGGTCAGATGGTTTTGGAACAGTTCAGCTTTTTCTGAATCATTAATGACCCATGAGCCGTCAGGATTTTAAGAGGAGGGAAACAGGGTTTGTCTCTAAGCACTCTTTTTGTAGTTTTCCAGAATGAGCCGTCCTGGATAGAGAGAGATGCTATGTGTTTGTAATACGAGTCGTTTCTAAATTTAGTTAGTAACCTCTTTAAATGTGCTGTTAGCGTATTAAGACGTGTTTTATCTGAAGGATATCTAGTAACTTGCCATAGCGATCTAGCACGTCGTTTTTCAGTTATGAGGTTACGTATATATGTGGGTAAGTTTAGCTGAAAAGGTTTCTGGATGTTTGTAGTTAAGGTGGTAGAGTTTCATGCAGCAGACTGAATAGCCGTTGTTAGATTTGTTATGGCGTCTTTGATATCATCTGGAGATTTTAATTTTATATCAAGTTTAGTGGTTTTTAGGGGTAGGTCGTTGAACTTCACTCAGTCGGTGGTTTTATTTGTTAAATAAGGGTTGTTGAAGCTGATTGGAGGTATGGAATTGATAGTGAGTAATACAGCTGAGTGGTCGGAGTATAATTCATTAAAGTTTTCTACATGACGAAAAAGGTGATTTGGAGCTTTTGAGATAAAAAAATCAAGTATATCTGGACGTTTGTTTGGGGATGTGGGCCAGTAAGTTGGAAGTGGAGGAGAGTAAACTTGGTATTGTTCGGGAGAGATGAGCTTTAATAGGTTATTTCCACGGGGGTTGCTCGTTCGACAACCCCAATGAGGATGTTTTGCATTAAAATCTCCACCAACAATGAAGTTATTGTGACCAAGCGAAGTGAGATACTGTTTGAACTGCTGTGTTGTTATGTTGTGTCTAGGAGGGCAGTAGGCCGCGGCTATTGTTATAGGAATATGGTTTAAGTTTATAGAGATCGCGCAAGCTTGTAAATAGTTTTCGGTTATGTTTGGGAGAGAGTTGAAGTGTATAAAAGTTCGAACTAGTATTACAGAGCCGGCGTGTGCAGTTCCTTCAGGGTGATGAGATGAGATTAGGTGATAGCCAGGAATGTTTAATTTGGAGCGTTCGGTAAGATGGGATTCGGATATAAGAGCTATATCTATTCTTTTCTCGTGTAACACGACGATTAGTTCATTTACGTGATTTAGAATGCCATTGCAGTTCCAAAGGAGAATAATAAGAGAGTTTGATGTGAAAGAGTTATTTACCATTGTTATTTTCAATAAGACGTGAAATAACAGTAGTAAGGAGAGATATAAGTGGGGTTATTATAGACCTAAATTCTGATATGAAATTGTTAAAAGTTGAGTTAATATCGGTTTGTTGATTTATGTTAGGGGGTGAGGTGTCTTGTTTTATGCCAGAGGTTACTTGAGAATAAGATCTTTGTGGGTGAGAGGCTGTGGGTGGAGAGGGTCTGAGTGTCGTCTGAGGGCTAGCTTGTGTTCCGGAGGGATTTACATTTTGGGGGGGAGGTGAATGAGTTGGTCTGTAGCGTTGTTTATGAATCTGACATCCTCTGTAGTTGGACGGATGGTTTCCTTGGCAGAGGGCACAGGTAGGTGGAACGTTATCTGGTTTGTCGCAAGAGGACGAGGCGTGATTTTTACCGCAGCGAACGCAACGTGGGGTATAATTGCAGTAGGTTTGGCAGTTGCCAAATCCTGGCAGTTTTGGCATTGTACTAGTTCACGGCGCTTAGCGGTTCTTCCACTTTAATTTTTGTGTGGAGGATAGAGGTGATATCGAAAATTGTTTTACAATTTTCATCTTTTGCTAAATCGACAAAAAAAAGTGGGAGTGGTATTTTTGTACGCCGTTGTCGAACGTTCACTACTTGTAATATGGTGAGATTAAAGTTTTCCAAAGCTGATTTTATGTCTTCGCAGGTCGAAGAAGGGTGGAGGTTGCGAATCACAACTCTGAGAGGCTTTTCGCTGTCGAGTTGAAATGTGTGAAATAGCGCGTTGCTTTGGCCGTTAAGGAAGTGAATGATTTGACGATAGTCGTCGGAGGTGTTGGCTTGAAGCTTTATGTTTTTTTTGAGAAGTCTTGCAATAAAAACCATTTTCTCCGACGATTTTTACGAGTGATTCACAAAGAAGTTTGTAGTTAAGGTTTTGGTTTGAAATTAAAATTGGTGGTATTTTGTCTTTTTTTCCCGTCACGTTTGGTGCGGTCATCTCTATGGAGTCGGCATGGTCGCGGTTGTATGATTCATTTATTTCAGTGTTAATAGTTATATCGTCGAAATTGAAAGTGCTTGTGTCTTGGAGAACTGCATACCGGTTTGGTGACGAGAATATTTTCGGAGTGGTTTATGGTGGGTTTTTGTTGTGAGGGGTTCGTGGAGAACAAAAGCTGTTTTCATCCTCGGATGAGCTTTTTTTGTTTGCTCGGTTTATTTTAATTTTTAGCGGAGGTACTATTTTGGTTGATTGATTTGACATATTTTTAATGAAAGCGGCCGATGTGAAGATAATACGATTATGATTATTGAGGTACGGTACGGCGTGGCAGTGTGTGTGTGTGTGTGCGCGCGAGCTTGTGGACTGTGCTGGAGATAACGACGGGCCGGTTTATTATCGCTAATAGGCGCTGTGCGCCGCGCTATCGCGCGTTGGTTGCGTAATGTGTAATGTGTAATGTTGTGGACTATTAAAAGTGAATTTTTTTTTTCTTACCAGTTAATTAAAAATTTTTAGTTTTTAATTTTGAGAAGAACCAGGACACTTAGAGTTGTAGAATTTTCGCGTATACTTGAGTGCAAGATTAACTGGTTATTCACGTATACATTTCAACGGATAAAATAAACACGAAAGCGAGATACAGAAGAAATCTGACAGAGCGGTGAAAAACACGTGCACTCATGACGACTGTTCGTCGGAAAACTATTATTACGTTAATGCAGAAATTAAGCGTGCGATACCTCTCCGAGCCGTCGTCGTTACTGCGTCACAACAATATATGCACGCTATAATACTACAGCGTCTACGGCTATGCGTATAGTATAATGTATAATGTATATTATACGAAATGAACTATTTTAACGTACTCTGACAATTTTTGTGAGATTGAAAAAATGTATTTATGAGCTTTTAAAGTTTAGACTAGAGTAAAATACCGTAAAATATCTCCTGTCACTTTTCACTTCCCTTATCTAAATTTGAAATTCCTATAAATAAAAAAATACTATTGATCCAATGTTCAAAATATACTATTATAAAAAATATATTTCAAATTGTTTAAACAACTATTCCGTTTTAAATTAATATGGTAAAAATAATATAGCTGGCTTCTGTTAATAATAAGCAAAAATCTAAAAATGACTATGATAAAAAAATATATAGAAAATATCAAAATCTTTCACGAAAATAGCTTTATAACTTTTAATAAGTGTTTTTGGACTAGTCAAAAACGTTTTGTTTTCAACATGACCAAAATTCAGATAATATGAATGTATATAGAATTTTAAATGTACCTTTTTGGCTCTTTGTATATACTATGTATATATTCGGAAGATATGTTTATATTACATACAATATAATCCTCTGGGGATATTATTTTTTTAGTGATTTGTTGGCACTTTAGTGTACATAAACTCTGACATTTAATAAACGCTTTCGTGAAGTTTTTTGTTTTGTTTTAGTTTAGACTTTTTTGTAGATCTTTGATACATTCAAAAATCAATTCGTTCTTTTCGCCTACCATAAAGCCGTCTATTTATTTTTATTAATCCATAACCTCGCTATATGTATAATATTATCGTTTCGAGAAAGAAACACAAAATATTATGAATGAATAACTATAATATAATGTATAATACGTATAATATGTTATTATAATCTCTATTGTATACGCATTTACTAAGCTCATCAGTCATCGCTGAAATTCATAACAGATATCTGTACATGCATTTCTCAAAAATTATTTTTTTCATTTGATAATACTTACAGTCTACACTAAATAATATTAAAAGTTATGAATTTAATATGTACATGGATAAATCAGACTGTTGTTTTTTATTTGGAATTGAAGACCTATCGTCGTATATATTATTGTATCGTCTCAACTTTTAATTTAATTTTACACAAATTTTCTAATACTGTTGATGTCAACCTCAAATTTATAATAAATTATAATTAAACACAAAAAAAAAATTAAAATAATATGCTATAAATGTGTCAAAATAAGTATTATATTTGATTATACGATTAAGTAAGATACTCATATTTAAATCATATAGATTTACATTTACTATAATATAATTAATATATTAACGTCAAGAATAAAATTTAAAGGATTATTTTTATAACTGACAACTGTGACCATGATAAATATATACGTAAGGTGTAAAGTAATATTTTGCTATGAACATTTTTTTCGTCTATCATGTAATAGGTATACAATAAAACCCTTTAATTTAGTAAAATAAAATACACAGTGCACAGTGGTGATATTACTTTTATCATTTAAGTCTCAAAATATGTTCAATGTTTTAAACATTTAAATAATAAAAAACAATTAAAGTATCAAATCCGTTTAAAAAATTAATGTGTATATATATATATAATGTCATGTAATAATATTATGAGTTACCACTTACAAATCTATAGTTGGTACTACTTAAATATATATATTTATCTCGTTATATTAATTAACATACACGTTAAAAAAAAATATATCATATTATATTTTTAACACGGAAGGACCACTTCGACAGCATAGTCATTGGTCACCTCCTACGCCACAATGTACCCGAATTGCCTGTACTTTGCGCCGGCCAACCAATATAATATAATACATTTAATATTATAATAATATAATATTTGTATTAAAAAAATATATCGGAAACAACTATTTGCATTCCATACGGAAAACATTATATTTATAGTTGCGCGTTTAATAATAAAAACCAGTGATATATTTTTGAATCAGATTATTCATATTTTTATTTTAAATTAAAAAACTGTGTCTTTTGATAATCCACATGATGGGTAGTTTGCTTAAAGTAAGTCCTTAGACGCCTACGGTCCGTTCGTAGCTCATCTATAGTGCAAGTATATATTGTTCAATCCGGCCTAGACCTCGGCGTTCGCAATCTTCAGTGACGTGGGCTCTACTCAGACAACTCGCAAGATCGTCGTTTATAATATCGTCGTGGCGGAAAATAGGCCATGTATAACACTAGAAGTTCAAGTATGGAAAATCGATTTTTCTTACATATTTTTATTGTTTGACCCTAGACACGGACGCCACTCCCGTGTAATGTCGTGACCACATAAAATCTACAACTAAAGCGATTTTTTTTCTGTTGTAATCACTTCAATATTGTTGTTTCTAGTCAGTAATTGCTAAGGATCTTTAGTTAGTGCACTATTTAAATCTTAAATTTGTTGAAACATGTAATAATAACTCCTAAATATAAATTAAATTTGAAGTTCACAAATTTATAAAAGATTTTTTTTTTTTTGATAATATTCTATTTTATTAATATTATTATTATTATTAATTATTATTGCATAATATGATGTAGCCGATGTAGGTACCTAATTTCTTGGATTATACATGTTAACTTTTAAACCCAATAAATTGCTAGATTAATAATACACATATGTTAACAAGGAACCAAACTAGTTTTAAATATTAATAAATTGTTATTTTTATATAACCACAACAAAGTGTCCGATTTTCAACCTTTTTAAGGAGAATTTTATAATATCCCTTAACGATAGAAAGTATGATTTATTTTTGATCATCATTTAATTGCTAACCATCAGATTGAAGATTTCTATAGGATTTAGACCTTGTGAACTATACTACAATTTGTATAGCTTGATAAAGTAGTGTGTCCATTTTTGTATAATAAATACTCTTTGCCAGCTTTCATAAAAACACGCAATATGTCAATTATCCAAAATATGCATTATATACTAAATAAAATTACATATTAAGTACCTATTTAATATTGTCACCTTAAACAAAGATGCATTTTATCCAGTATTTTGTAATATAATACAACTTAACAACATTGGTATTCAATTTTATGAACTTACAAGCTCCAGTCAATTATAAACAAATCTAGATGTTCAATGTTACTTATCAATGGGTAGGCAAGTGTGTACTTGTCACATGCAAAACATTTGTAATCAATTAGAAATTATTCCTAATTCATATATAAGATTCTGAATACAATGTGTTGTGTTGAATTAAATACCTGCAAGTATTCAAATTATATGTGATATGCCACTTACATATTGATTTTATGGACTACAATATTTTACTTATTTTAATTTGGATATATCTAGTTAGATATATTATCATAAATGTGACCAATTATATTTTAATGATATTATTTAGTCGACACATTAATTGATGTTGCTCTTGGAAGTAATACTTATTTGAATACACTTGTTACATTACACTTGTTTTTAGTCTTAAAAATAAAACAGTTTTAAATTACAAATTCACCATAAAATATGTTTTGAAAAGTTAGAAACATTAGTCAAGTAGGGTAAGGTATAAGTGTTATTTATGCACTGTCGCCTATTTAACATGATTCAAAACATGATTCAATGATTGTACCAAACACTTAAAGTAGAAGTCTAAAAAATCAATTGGTTATTAAATATATTTATGCGATAAATACTTATAATTATTATAGGTATTTTTAAAAAAGTATTCATTTGAACTTTTCTCAAATTAACTTTTTACTCAATATAAGAAAACAAAATAATTATTTAAACTTCATAAATGGATAACTTCACTGTATCATAGTTTTTAAAACATTTAAATATAAAGTACCTACCTTGGTTCTTTAATTTAAAAAAAATCATTAAATGTTATACTTTGGTGGTAAAGATAACTAACCATTTTTAGATTTATTAGGTATGATTGCTAATTATTGAAATAATACCTAAATCTCATAATTTTTTTTTTACAATTTTTCAGTAATTTTATTTGTTAACCATCAACCAATGACAAGTTTAATACTTTGTAGTATGAATTAATTTAATATTTTATTTTATAATTTCCATTACACAGTTTGTCATGACGATTAATTAAATATAAAACTATTCTTGTTTATTTTTTCAATATTGAATATTCATAAATTATATTTATGGTAAAACAGAAGTAATTGACTTAATTAAAACAAATTCTTAATTTTGACTTAATAAGTTATCATTATCAACCAAAAATAGATTTCATTTTTTCTATCTTTACGCAGTGTGTTACACAATGTATCGAATTAAATCATTAAACAAAACCGGTATGTCAAAACAAAAAAACACAATGTAGTAACTATAATCTTAGAATAAAATCATATTACTATTTAGTATTTAGCATGTAAGATTAGTTAATTATTAATTTGAAAATTATTGTTTATATACAGTTATTGAAATTTATAATAGTAAATTATAAAGCTATTATTTTCTACCAGTAACTTGATTAAGAAATTGTTCCTCGAGGAACTTAGAAATTAATAACTATAGTGGTGAGTGCAAAACCAAATTTGTGGCCAAACAAATATGTGGTTGGTGGTTAATAGAAACATTTTATTTTAGTAACGTATCAACACAATAGAATTGGAATTTTTTGTCTTTAATTATATCATTAAATGAATACAAGCGATAAGTATTTTAATTATTAAAAGTAAAAATGGTGAGTAAAATTATTTGTTTTTAAATAATGTGTCACTAACTATGTTTGTTTGGTCACTACTATAGCCACCACTGCTAAAGTCTAAGGCTCCGATTTATTATAATTTATAAGGTTGATTAAGTAAAATATGACAATTGTGTATTTACAGCTGAGTAAAATAAGTCAATACCTTAAAAATTGTTGGTACACCTTATTTTATTTATAAATTCTTATTTTATAATTTGTGCAGAAATTGGTAAATAATATACTTGTGTAATGATGATTTGATTTGATTTTAATTCTTACTAATTACACAATTATTTTTTAGGTGGCAATAGTCACGGTAACCCGTATATCAGAAAGATCGAAACTTTCAGACAACAACAACCACCATTACAACAACAGCAAGCTATGTCTCTTGGGTCGAATTGTATAACAACACCAGTAAGCTTGGTTTTTTTAAAATTAGTTTCAATTATATCATCAATAATTGTCATTTAATATTAAGTGTCTATACTTATTGATTTAGATACATACAATATTAATCTCTTAGTCTTTTTAATTTATATATAATAATATGTAATTTTTAAAATTTAAATGAGCCTATTTTTAATTAGTTTATGAAATCTAAATTTTAAAATAGGTAAATGGTCAAATATTTATATATAGGATTATTGTTTATGATGCCGGTATATTATAAAATCATTGAATGTATCTTTTTGCAATTTATTTAAAAAATTTTTTGCTACATTTTGACTTCTGTAAAATAAGTACCAATTACATGAACAATATAACTAGTTAATATATTTACTTTTTAAATAGGTATATAAAAAATAAATTTTACCTAATGAAGTATATTCACACCAAATTTTACTTTCTGATAAAAATATTTAGAAAATAATTCAAAAGATAATTAGTTATCAATTATCATTAACTTTAATAGTATTGAGAATTTATTAGCTGCTTCTTTACTGTTTTGAATACTTAAGTCACGTGAGTGATGTGTCCTCTTAATAATAATAAATGTTATGTCAGTCTGTGGAAGACTCAAGTACTCGACTAATTTATATAAATTAACTAACTTTATTTTTATTTATTCAACTTAAATATTCTTAATAAATTTAATAGTCTAATTTTCTAAATGATAATTGAAATTGAAATTTATTATATTTTTATTAATATAATTGATACTCAGTTAACTGCTATCTCGGCTGGTATTTATTAATTATAATTTTCTTTTCTAGCTATAAAAATTACCTTTATGATAATAATATTAATATAGTAACTAAATTTTCTTTCATTTTTAGAAATCAGCTAGTCCAATGAAAAATCAACAACCTTTGCCTTTACATGATTTACCATCACAATCACCTTGTCCCAATCCAGTGGCTGAAACTCCAATACCAAATACTTCGGTTACTCAATTGTCTACAATTCAAGATTATCAGGTACATAGTTATGTATTTTACATTTAACCTTTTCAATGAACACATATACATATTTATATTTGTACAACAAATCACTATTATCTCTAGTTTTAAAAACTTATTTACAAATTTATTTGCTATAGCCTTGAGCAATATTTTTTTTAATGAATACTAATTACATTTATGTATTAAAAACTCAAAGATTATTTAAATATGACACCAAACCATCATTTATGTACATTGATTTAAACTAATTATTTACATTTCAAAAGAACATGTCTATGTATTCTGACAGATTTTATGTTTCCCGCATATATTATAAACTTATAGTACATCTATTTCAGAGTGGTTTCAGTCGTAGTGCAGATTTGATCAATCCATATCATTTTTGGATTAAAGATTGCAAATATTATTCCTGGGGTGTCTCGCATAAACGAGAGACAGCTAAGCTTAAAATTTGTTGCGGTGTTGTAAATTCAGTATGGTTGAAGCTATTACTTGTTGCCAATAATACTTATTATTTTTTTATCAATATAAAATTTCCAGCATGATTAATATTGATATAATAAATTATTTGAAAGAAAACACATTTCGAGTTTTCAATTAATGGTTATTAATCAACAAATTAATTCTATCTTTTTTATTTAATTACCAATATTAAATTATTTTAAAGTTTTGATGTATCCTGATTGGCAACTTGTAAACCCAACCATTAATTTGATGCCATATTTATTATATCATCTAACCAGGAGGATTCTGTAAATCTACACAAATTTTGTGTTTATTTACAGTCCAAGTCAGTGGTATTTTGTCATCATTTGTGATGGATTGTGTCATAGCTTTTTTTGTAATTACATAGACCGGCAGATCAAACACTGCCCTTTTATAACAACAATAATAATTATAATAATAATGACAATATTAGTTATAATACAATTAAAATATTATTATTATTTTTATTATTTATGCTAAACTGTTTCGATGTATTGTCTGCGCAAACTGAAAATACTTCTTCGCCATGTTTATAAATATTGTTTATGTTGTCTCATTGGCTATATTATAGAATAAACAGATAAAACTTGAAGATGAAAAATCAATTAATGAGAAGTCTGAAGTAAAATGGCCAGTCAAACGTAGTATGTCAATGCTTTTTAAATTAAATTATTGTTATTTTTATTAATTGATTGTTTTAAATTTCCTAATTTATTTTCATAATAGAGATTAATAAGGAAGAACGGAAAAAGCGAGTGAATGCTAGAATGCGTCGCTTAGTATCACCCAAAAGTCCATTAATGGTATTTTCTGAGTTGTTCAAAGATGTACCAATTCACTTACAAGAGCACCCACTTCATAATGTTACGAGTTATACTGCTACACTCGAGGTAAGATATAATTGAATTAAATAATTTGATTTTGTTTCTTATGAAATAATGTAATAATTAATAATTATACTTTAAAAATATGTAGGTTGATGGTCAAATGTATTCTGGAAATCATATTTCCAAGACTCAAGCCAAACAAAAGGCATGTGAAAACTTCTTGCGCATTATGTTAGCAAAAAAAATAAGTGAACGATCTGGTAAGTTAAAAGTATTGAATTAGTTAACTTTTAATATTGTTTATATAATATATATATATACTAGCATACCCGTCTCAGCTCCGCTCAAAATTTTAATTAATAATAATTATTTATTAACTTTATCGGACTAAATTTATGCTTATGTATCATTTTCTGTGATGTCCTCTTTAATTTAAAAAAAAACTGTTCGACGATTGAATAAGTCGTTTCGGAGTTTATCCCAAACATACAAACAAACGCTATCGGTTTATGTATTAGTATAGATTAATAAATTTGTAATAACTAATTCCATACTAACATTTTAATTTTTAGTATAAGCGAAACATTATACAGTGCCGGCCCAAGATATTATGGCGCCCTTAAAAATATAGCTTAAATATATATAACAATTCATTATTATAAAGAAATGTAATTATTACACACCGTTATTATTTAAAAAAAATTTTTACTAAAACATAAGTTTTTACAATTTTTTGAGCACCTACAAATGCGCTTCCTGCGCTCCTATTCTGGAGGCGCCCATGCCTTGAGCCGCCACTGACATTTATCAACAAACTCGTCTCTTCAAGTGGTTTTTTCTAACTAAACAGACACTCTAGTATAATATATAACAATATTAGTACCTAATATATAAACCTATGATAATAAAATTATTGAAAAAACATGGTATGGACTATGGAAAGTATTTTACTTTCGGAACAATTATATTCATAGCTATTCGCCAATAAAACACACACACAAGAAAAAAGGTCAGGTTACAGGTAGCTGGAAACCCGCGGGCCGCCGTAATAATATATTTAGGTATACAATTTATACGTTTATTTTAATTAATAATAACAAATTATTTAATATTTATTAATTTTATCGGACTAAATTTATGCTTATGTCATTCTGTGATGTCCTCTTTAATTTAAAAAAAAACTGCACGACAATTGAATAAGTTGTTTAGGAGTTTATTCTGAACATACAAACAAATGCTATCATTTTATATATTAGTATAGATATATTGATATATATATAAATACTGTCATATATTTTATTAGAAAAAAAAGAAGAATTGCCGATGGAAGTTGAGATGGAAATTGGAGAAAATAGTTCAGTATCAAAACCTAAAGGACCACCACAGGAAGATTTCCCATGGCCACATTTTGCTTCATTAGCTATGCATAACTTAATAAATCAATGGGAACTACAGCCTGTTGTTACAAAAGCTAATTATGTACAAGAAGAACCAAATGTTATCAAATCACAACCTAAGGTGAATAATTATTATAATTTACCTTTACCATTTACAATTTATTCTAAACTAACAGTAATTAATACAAATTGATTGATTTTGAATTTGCTGGAATAGAAAGTCATGTAATATAGTTATGTTAAAATTAGGACTTTTATTGATTTTTTTTTAATTATTATTATAAGAATATTAATTTGTTATACCATTGGTTCTTCAATATTTGTAATACATACAGTTCTGAGAATGGTTTTTTGTAATCTTTTTCCAGGGTATACATAGTATCTATAGCCTAATTGTTAAACTCAAACTATTAGAGGGCATCACACCTGCATGTGTTGTCTCCATCTTACAAGTGTGCAACATAGCAAATTTATGCTCAGAAGATCACGTTTAGCTCCATTAGATTAAAAATTATAGTGAATCGACCTATTATGAAACTTGATGGTAAAAACATTATCTGTGTTTATATGTTAGTTTTTAGCATGTTATATGTATATAATATAGTGTAAATTAAAAAATGCTCATAGCTCACTTAAAAACTAAATAATTATTAAAATCTAAAATTCAAATACAAAAATAATGTTTTTACCATCAAGTTTTATAATGGATCGATCGCACTCTAATTTTTTAACTGACGGAGCTAAACGTGATCTGCTGAGCGTAAATTGATTATGTTGCGCAATTATAAGACTGTGACAATTTAAACGGGTGTTGTGTCCTCTTAAGGTTGAAAATTTAATAACAATATGCAGTATCTTTATAGATAAATTAAATTAAATTTTATTTCTTATTTTATTCCCTTTATTACTCGCGTAATAAGAAATTTAATACTAATTCAATTTCATATTTTGTTACCTTGGCTTTTAAATGTATACATGCATTATATTATAATTTTTAACCTAACCCCTTTTATTTTAGACTGGAGCCATGAGAAAGTTTCCTGAAAACCCGAAAAACTGTAATCCAATACAGTTAATAAATCAAATGAAGCCTGGTGTAAAATTTGTTGAAACAATAATTAGTTCAAAAACTAATTTTTTTTTTCAAGTAAACTGTGTAATAGACGATGTACCATTCACTGGACAAGGTAATATTTTTTGTAACATATTACATTATATATTTTATTTGTAAATGATTTAAAAATTCCATTTAATGTAAACTCTCATATGATTTTTTTATATAATCATTTTATCATATATAACATAAATAAAAGCCTAATATTAGTTTTAATTTTATGTATTGACAAAATAGTTAATCCAAATAAAAATGTATATAACAAATTTTGGTTGGTTTAGTAGGTATTTATGTATAAAAAAAATTTCAATTAATGTCTAACTATTATATTTTATAGGATCGACAAAAAAAGCAGCCAAAAAGGAATGCTGTATTGCAGCAATAAAAAGTATTTGGCAATTTGATTTCCATGCCATAGAAGATAATTAACTCATTAAAAATTAAATTTGATATTTATAATAATATACGTTTGTGTACTAGTTATTTTTATTAGTCAACTGTATTTATTTTATTTTATTATCGATTAGAATACTTATGAGGTTATTATTATATATGGACATAGTATTAACTATTAATTTTAATATTTATATTTTTTTTCATTATAGTGACAGTTCTAGTAATTGAATTTTTCGGTAAGATAATTGTATGTGTTGGAAGAGATTGGTCAGGATTGCTAATTCTCAGACACTATTTTATTCAGTGGCAGACTTTACGACCGGAATACCAGGAAATTTCCCGATGGGCCACTGCTCGTATAAAATATATATTTATTAATATTATTATTCTGAAATTATAAATTAAAATATTACCTAATAAGTAATAAGTATGTAATATTATTAAACATAAAAACCTAGATTTCTGATTATTTTAAAATGCGAGACCGGCTTGTGTTCGGCCAGTCCATGCTTGTTGACAATTTATTGTAACAAATTTAAAAATAGAATCTCAAATAGTAATTTATTTTATTTTGTTTTATATCAATTAATTAAAAATTTAAAATTTAAAAGCTAAATTGTGTTTACAAAAGCATTTAATAATTATATATATATATATAATTATGATTTTCCCGGGCTGTTTTCTCCCAGTCCGTTACTGATTTTATCTCTAGTAGAAGTAGGTAAAAGGAATTTTCTAGTAGCTGCTTAATATTTCAAGGTGGGAAGAAATAATTTGGCTCATAATGATGAATTACAAAAATATAATATTTTTTTTATTAATTAGAATTTGGCTATTTAGTATTGTGCAGTTTATTAATATTTCACCTCTAAGTAGCATATTATGTAATGTGTTATAGTATATTTAATAATTATAAATGTTTGTATTTTCCAAATTATATTTAGTATGTTTATTTCTTAAGTAATATTGTTTTGATTTTATATAATTAAGTACACCAATAATCCTAAAATCGTTTAAACACATTATCTTGGAGTTTCTTCAATTGCTGAAAACTTGCGTTTTATTATTGATATATTTCTGTTATATTACATTTATAAGTTTCTCTTGCTCTTTAGGCAGTATATAAAGATTACCTACAGAGTTTGATTTGAAAGTTGAAAAGGGACTAGGTACTTCCATTAAATATTCAGATATTTTAGAATAGCACTACAATTTTTGAATGAAGGTTTATATGACAGTATTTTATTATGGATATTAAAAAATAACTATTACTTATAATCACTTTTAAATTTAACTTAGTACCTTTGAGTCTATGCCTGGATAACAAAATAAAACTAACGCCATATCACCCATATACAGAATTATTCAATTTTATTCTAAATATAAATAAAGAATTAAATAAGCACAAAGCTCGTTCTTGGCAGTTAGAGATTCAATAGTAGCCAAATTACCAGAAGAATTCAAAATAGATAACAATAGAAAGATAGTACTTGGTCTGCGCTTTATTAATTTGCTAATATAAATCATTTTCACTCAGATATTTTATTATAAGTAGGTACACAATTGTTTTAGTACTTATTTACATGCTTAATTTTTTTTATTTTACGTACTGCTGTACTTGTGGTTAGTGTTATACCAATGTTCAAAGATATTTATGCATATTTAAACTCATGATTAATACGGCTTTTATTCTGACCATGTTTATTTTGTCGTAAATACTAGAAATATATGACTTAAATCATTTTATTTCTCCAAAAGTAAATTTACAATACCTACAAAATTCATACATGAAGCTTAAATGTTCACATAACACATACCTGATTAGAAATTACGTTTTGAAATTATGTGGGCTCAGCCCCCTAAGTACCCTCCCCAAATTTACGCCTATGCATGAAATATATGTATTTTTCATAGTAAATGGCAAAAATTAGTCTATCAATAAGTAACATAATTAAGATTATTAAATGTAAAATAAAAATATATATGACCGGTTGGGCGCGGTTGGCGGTTACAAAAAAACATCCAATATTTATTTTATTGATCCATTAATTTATTAGCTCCATAAGTTTTATTGGTTTAATAAAATATTTTATTGATGGATAAATATTAAAAATCGTTGCACAAATCATTGTTTATTTTATTATTTATTTATTTAATATAAACGGACGTGATTCCTAAAACATAATAATATTATCATTGAGTGTGAAAAATAATACATAGTTATTACATAATTAGAAATTGGAGATTGAATATAATAATAAAATTTAAAAGTAAATATAGAAAACAAATTGAGTATAGTTAAAAAATAATAATACTTTCTCAAATATAATCAAAGACGAAAGTACTACTTGCAGCCATAAGAAGGTTAGCAGGAGAGTTCAAGATATAATTTTTAGTTGAGAAAAGTGGATAAAAAGGTTTTTGATCTCTAGTATTAAGATTTAAGGCTATTAATTTTAAAAATTTTTTTTTGAGATAAATTAAAGATATTAGTTAAGACTGAAGTTAAGATAAATTTACAGTAATAAAGAAACACAGACGGTTTACGTATACCAACCGACCAATAGATTTATTTTATTTATATTTAGAGAAGAAGAATTAAGTGGCAGTGACTTGTACATTAGAATAGGCATCTGAAAAATATTCAGCAAAGAGATTAACGATATCAGTACCATTATTTATCTTTATGATATTATATTATACTTGGATATTATATTTTTAAATATAAAATTATATGCAAATTGACATTTTATTCGAAAATAATATCTCATTATTATGTTGATAAACTTTCATTTATTTTATTTTATTCAACCGATAAAACTTATTGGACCAAAATCGGCCATATAAATTAATGAATCAAATGAATCAATAGTGACTAACGGTCGATAACTTATTGATTCAATAAGGTATTATGGCTTTGTGCAATGTATTTGAATTTTTATCGATTCAATAACTCAATTTATTGGACCAATACCTATTTATTGAATTAATATAATATAGTTTTAGTAGTTTTACTAGTTTTAGTTTTTATAGTTTAGTGCAACCGGCGGCCCATAATTATTAAATTCAGCGGCCAATGATAAATGATAATATGATTTGTTGTTTATTCCAAGTCGAAATATTTTTCTTCCACAATATACTGATATAAACTTTTTTTACCATGTAGGCGTGTAGCCCGTAGTCAACTTGGGCGTTGGGCCGCTTGGTGGCTCCGAGCGCTCCAGCACGGAAGGGTCTGTATTACTCAAGCTCAATAGTCAATATTCTGTGAGTATTGTATTAATTCTATGCACAGAATATAGATCATAACCTTAAAAGTTTAGATAAATATATTGCGTTCCGTTCCGATCCGCGAATTAAAAATTAAAACATCAGAACGAACCAATTATATTATATTATATTATTATATCGACGTCCATAAAATGTCGATGGAACTTTGAACATGAGCGAATAAGTTCATACGATTTATTATGATGTAATACACGACTGTTGGCTGTGAGTACTAAATTAATTTTAATCAGTCTTATTAAACAATGGCTAAGAAAAACGTTCGAAACATTATTAAAAAAATGGAATCGTCTAATATATTGATCAATACTTCGAATCCATCTGAATATAAAGCGCCAAGTGCTTTCATTCAAACTGAAGCTAATAAGGATCCGGAACTCATACCACACTGCTTCAGCTCGTTTTGTTATTTGGGCCTATTTGTGTGGCTCTTGTTGGATAAAAACTACAATTTATTAATTGATCGCAACTCAACGATTATTATTGTTACATGTTATATAATTGAATTTGTCAAATTTGCTTGTCATTCTTATCTAGTCAGTAGAATAACAAATCAAATCAAGCCAAAATCCAATCCTATATTCTGGATATTTCAGTTTTTAGTTTCCACTGTGCTAGCAGTGGGTGTATCATATTTATTTTCAATTCTCTTTGGTGCACCATTGACTACTAAACAAGAACAAACTTTTGTATTTTCTTTACTCGCAACAGCACTCATAATTACACCGACTGCCATTCAATTAGGATCAAATATATTACCATTACTGTTGACTGATTGTTTTGAAACTGAATTTGATAATAATGTAGAAGTATTTGAAAAGAACAATTTCCGAGCAACAATTTTAGGAGGGTTCATTGGTGCAGCAGTAATACCATTCGACTGGGAAACTGAATGGCAACGATGGCCAATTCCATGTTCAGTTGGATTAATAGCTGGACATTTATTAGCTAATGTTTATGAAATAATATGTTGGCAGTTTAAAACATTGAAAAAATATTCTATTAAAAAAAATAAATTTTGATGTATGACTTGCTATTATGTAGGAAATAATATGCCATACAATAAATTGATTCTTATTTCAAATTATACTGATTATCATTATGTTGTACAATTTAAAACTTATTGTAACTTTTTTTTTTTATATATATATAGCTAGAACAATTAAATAAAATAATCTATAGCAGGGGTGGCAACTGGCGGCCTGCAAACCTTTTTCATCTGGCCCGCGCTATATTTTGAAATTGCATCATACAATTTTAAAGTCAATCGTCTACACTACATCTATGCTAAATTAAAATGCATATTTTGAATGACCTTTTATTTTCGCTCTCTATACTCTGGCCCGCTAAACTTTAATTTTCTAAAAATTGGCCCTTTAATAACTTTCAATTGCCCATCCCTGATATATAGTATAAAGAATTAAACAATAAGTATTATTGGTAATTTCAAAACACCAATTAACACAAAGTAATAAATTCTTAAGAATACTATTAAAACAATTGAACCTAATAATTAATGTCCTCACAGCCAATGTACTTATTTATAAAAAATATAGATATTCATTTTAAATTTTCATAAATAATTAACAAGTTAAAAAGGTATGTTGGTACTTGGTAGTGTAATGTTTAATAATATGTAGTTTTGACTTGTAGCATTACAATAAGTATATTTTTTGTTCCTTGGGTTTTACTTAAAAAAAGCAATAATTTATGAGTCATTTGTAAATATAACTTATTATTTATTTTATAATTATAATGTTTATTTGAATACAAATTTTATATTATTTTACTTTATTGTATTTTGTAGTCTGTACTAAAACTCGAGAACTGTACGAATACTGAAAAAAAAAATGTAATTATGTTTATAGAAAATCCAATATTTTTATTTTATAAATATTATTTGATTTTAAATAACAACAACTACCTTTTTCCTGAGTGCAATAATTCAAATCCTTCATTAATAGATGCAAATGGGAGTTTATGGCTTATGAACTCGTCTAACATGAGCTTGCTATCCAAGTATTTCAAAACTAATTCAGGAATACTCTCTTTACTTTTCCATCCTTGAAACAATAATTTTAAATAGTTTTAGTAGATGAAATATACCAGTTTACACTTTTTAATATCTAGATGAGTAAACAAAATTATCAAATACCTCCAAATGCAGTTCCTTTCCATGTACGTCCAGTAACAAGTTGAAAAGGTCTCGTAGAAATTTCTTGACCAGCAGCAGCCACTCCAATAATTACAGATACACCCCAACCTTTATGGCAAGCTTCTAATGCAGCTCTCTGTAAAATTAATAAAATTACATTTTAACCCGTCGTTGGTCGCGTCTTTTTTTTGTATTTCTTTGGTCGCGTGGTGAGAGATTCTCTCACCTTCTTTAAATGTCATATTTAAACTACCAAAACACATTTATTATGTAAATGAACACTTAAAAATATATACATTACACATTTAAATTTAAATAATCATGCATTAACTGTTAATACAAAAAAAAAATGTTTTATTCTTGAATTTGCGTATTACATATACAGGAATCGCAGTTTTAGCACTTTTTGCTACCGTTTTTACACCAATTTTAAGTATTACAAAATTCTTTGTGGAGTTCTAACATTAAGAGGAGTATCTGATAAGGTAGAGCATAACTAATAGGCAATAAACTAAGATCAAAGGCAGTGGTGACAAAAATATGATCGTGGTGAGTGATTCTCTCACCACGCGACCAATGACGGGCTAATACAAAAAATTCAGCATATTATTTTTGTATTTCACTTACCATTGTTTTGACATTTCCGATACATTCAAATGTATAGTCAAGTCCACCATCAGTCATCTCAATAAGAACATCTTGTATAGGTTTTTCATACTTCAAAGGATTTACAAAATCAGTAGCACCAAATAATTTAGCTAAAAAGTTAGGGAAATTATAATATTACCTATAATATTAATGATATTTTGTGACTTCATCTAAAGCAATGTTTCTCAACCTTTTATCATTTATGTGCCCTCCCCCCCTCTGAACCTGTCACTACTAGCTGTTTATTAGCAGTTTATTTTTTGAAATCTGGATCCACAGATGATAAGTAAACTTGTAATCCTGAACTTGTAGAAAGTATATTATTACAATAAATATTGTTGATAAATGTGTATGGTGAACAGGAGCTCTTCATCAGTGTAGTAATCATGATCGAAGCTCAGAACATTCTTTTTTTGTGTCAGCTCAGAATGCGATAAAGGATTTTAAATAAATCAATTTCACCTTTTCAACCATTATGCTTTTTTTTGTGTACCCCTCTACATTCTTAAGTTGAGAAACAGTGATTTAAAGAACAGATAAGAAGATGATGTGAACCTAATTCAAATTTGCTCTCATTTATATCTACACCAATGATTTTCTTTGCACCAGCGGCTTTACAACCCATAATGACTGCTAAACCTACAGCTCCTAAGCCAAAAATGGCACATGTTGAGTCTGGTTCGACTTTTGCAGTGTTAAGAGCTGCTCCAAATCCAGTTGAAACACCACATCCCAAGAGACAAATTTTATCAAAAGATGCAACAGAATTTACCTAAATAAAATAATTAATATAAATAATAATAGTAAATGATAACTAATTAACAATATTTTCATAATAAGTAAAAAAATTGATCTATTCGCAAAATTAAAATAGTTTTTAATTATAGCTAAAAACATAATTAAATTAAGTTATTTATTTAATATATTTAATATCATGATTTAAATATTAAATGAAATAAATAATTGTATTTAAAAAAATGTTTAATTCTCATGTTTTATTTAAATTAGACTTAATCTATATAAATCACAATATAATAATATAAGAATAATGTATTACCTACCTTGCATAATGAAATATCTGCTACCACAGTATATTCACTAAACGTTGAACATCCCATAAAATGGTACAGGGATTGTCCCTTACAAGTAAAACGAGAAGTATTATCCGGCATTTTACCTTGACCTTGGGTAAGTCTAATTTTACTACATACATTTGTTTTTGGAGACAAACAAAATTTACATTCACCACACTGTGGAATGTATAAAGGAATAACATGATCCCCTAAAATATTATTTTAATTCATTTAAGCATATTATTATTAGTGAAAAAAAGTTTTATAATATATTTATCAACCTGGTTGGAATTCTTCAACATTTGGACCAACACTTTCAACAATTCCTGCTCCTTCATGACCCAAAATACAAGGAAAATTTCCTTCTGGATCATTACCATCCATGGTATATGCGTCAGTATGACATATAGCTGTGGCAAGTATTTTTACTCTTACCTCATTCTCCTTTGGTGGCGCTACTTCAATATCTTCAATTGTTAAAGGTTTCTTTGCCTCCCAAGCAACGGCTGCCTTACATTTAATTACCTAAAATATTAAATCATAACTTATTAATATTTCATATATTACAATACAGTTGTATTCTCATTTTTGCACCTTTCCCACAGTATCTGCCATAGTATTTGAATAATTTCTGAAGCCGCAAGATTACTTGGACACTAATTTCAGGAATATACTAACTTATATAACTAACAAAAATTGTTACACAAACATAAAGTGACAAGGCCACAGGTTTTAAATAAAATAAAATAAATTTCTATTAGCTTGCATCAGCCATCAATTATTTAACTCTTATCAAAATTAACAATCAACAGGCCTGTAATAAATATAAATAATATATCAGTGCATGGTACCAAAAGAATAATTTTTCAAATGTTATATTGAATTTACTTCTATATAACAAAATAAAAACTATTGTTATGGACTGATAGTATCAGGGAACTGCCATCTGCCATACTTATAATTTATAAATTATAATATATAAATTTGACTGTTAGGTGTTAGCAAGTACTGGCAAGTAGGTAATCATTCAGCTGTACAGTAAGTGTTTATTGTACCTCATCAACGTAAATCTAAAGTAGTAAAGTCACTGCTTAATGATGAATGATGAATAGTACCTATTTATAATCAATGATATTACTAATCGGACCCATTCAAGTGACGGTTCAGACAAAATAATTATTTTACTATATAAATATTAATTACATAGATTTTATAACTTATAACAAATAACCAGTAACCATCACTATTAAATATAACTATTGATCATATAGTAGTTAATAATAAATGCTTATACGGTAGGTTGAATTATATAACAAAATTTGAAAAATCTCATTTGAATATTTAATTTTGTGAATATTTGGACTTCAAACAGTTCAAATAACGATTATAAAAAATAATTTAAATATTTTTAATTTCTATTCAATAAACTTATGACTTATGAGGAAACTTGTATTAGATTTTGTGAATTTTATACTGCAAGATATTTGCAAATTTAAGTGACTGATAAATTGCTTTAAACTTCTAACTTTGCATAGTTACTAAGTTACTTAGCCTAAGTATTGTTATTAGTTTTATTATTAAAAAAAAAGTCGAATTTTTACTGCTAAAGAATTTCCATTTATTCCTAAGAATTTTCATTTTGACCTAATTTGATCCAGAAAACTTGTAGCATCAATATTAAAACATTATTGTAAATTCAATACATTTAACACTCCAATCAGAATCTTAAATCTGTAAAAGATAGGTATACAAAACTCAGTATTGTATTTCCTAATAAGTAATAACTATAATTATAAGTCTTTCCTTCTTTACGTCTACAATCGTTTGATTAATCTCCATGCATCTTTATCATCGTTACTCAATTCCTTTAGCTCCAATTATAGCTATTCTATATAGACATATAGACCATATAGTACCTATATACCTATTTAATCTATTCTGTGATTCTACCCCATGTCCATCATGATTTCCTTCATGTACTCCATCATCCAGCTTTGTCTTCCTCTTCTAATACCTATTATCTTATTAACGTCGTCTTCTATGACACTTTTCGATAGTCTATCATGGTGTAGTAAACCAATAAGTATCAACAGATATTTAATAATTTAAAGATGAAGATTCATTGGAGTAAACTAATTTACTTATAAAGTTATGATGAAATAGATGACATTTCATGAAATATTTAATTATAACATTTCAAGTAGCAAGGATTGGTATAATTATACAAATTATTTTGCTTATCTAAACTAGTAAATATTTTTCTAATTGTTTACTTATTTTTAAAATTATCAATTATATTACCTGTTACTAGCTGTAGGATTGAACGTATACATTTTCTTAATTTCAACATATAAAAATAAATTTAAGAACAATATATTAGGTAGGTGTATCACGATATTGTCTTGAGAGTTTAATGAAAATATTTAAATGTTTTATTAGCAAGATATTCAGGGGCGTATATACGGGGGGGGGGGGTGGAGGTTAAATACATGTGTCGTACATATGTCGACATACAGAGCCGTGCCACGGGGGGCCTAGGGGGCATGCGCCACAGGCGCATGGCTTAAAGGGGGCGCCAAAAAAATTGAAATGCATTATGATAAATAAAATAGGGGGCGAATATTTTTAATTTTTCCTTGGGCGTCATATCTTAACTGCACGGTTTTGTCGACATATGTCCAATAGCTTATGACTCGTGTATTATAATACAATAATACACAAGTCATAGGCTATTGGTTTACATATGGAAAGTTCAATCACTCTGTATTCCTAAGGAAACACGCTGTGACATCAAAAAGGCACTCAACGTGTTAAATTGTTAAAATTGTCTAAATATATGAAAAAATTGGAATAGGTAATTATGAAATAGGTATGTAAAAACATGTGTTCATAACAAAATATTAAAAATCAAATATAGCTCATTTTATCAAAAATCTTGTGAAACGAATTAACCTATAACCACTTGCCGAAATTAAAAGGTACATCATAATGTCACTGTAAAAATATGTATTAAGATATAAATCTACGCCCTATAATCAGGATTGGACCAGGACACTGGGATATCTCCCAGTAGGTCGCTATGAAAATGAGCCTACATGTGATGGGGGCTGCAGTAGGCTATTTGGGGTAATGGGATCGGTAATAAGCAGTATAAGGGGCCTTTGTACATGTAAAATGATAATAATGAAAAGCAGGGGCCGGTTAAAAAATTATTTTCCGGGCCGTTTGTATGAGGTAGAGTCTAGTGGTTTTCAACCGGTGTGCCGCGAAAAATCTATTAATAATTTTATTAATATGTATTTATATGTATCTATAGGTATATAATAGATATATAAAATATGTTTCACATATTATATGGATAGGTGTGCCGCGAAAATTTTGTAGGAGATGAAGTGTGCCGCATGGTTAAAAAGGTTGAAAACTACTGAGCTAGACCAATCCTGCCTATAATCATGTCATAACTTAATAGTAAATACGGGATTTAATTGTTCTAAAAATAAGTCAAAATGGCAATGAAATATAAATAAAAATTGCATAATAATATCAAATTATTGCTCTAAAAAGGCGTAAAAACGGCAAAATAAAAATTATAAAATTGTATAGGTATTATAAAATTATATACATTTAATCGAAATGCTTTCTTTAAAAATATTATCGATAAATATGTATTTTAAAAATGTCAATTATATGATTAAAGAAAGGTGAAAATATTGAGTTGGCTCTTATATTGTCATTAATTGGCAGACATCTGTAATTAATTTTTCAAGGTATAAAGTTGATACTTTTAATACCAAAATAATATCATGATAAATTTATTATGCATGTTTTAAAAATAAGAACGACTGAACGAATAAACCGTGAACCTATAAACTATGTATAATTGATTTGTGTACACAGGGTACATTTTAATATTTACAGTTGGTCATAAAGGACTATGTGTATCAAGTATTAATTATTTTATTATAGTCGTGGTCTCGTGGGATTCTAATGAATTTTCCACTCAAATCAAAAATCAGGATATCAGGTAATTGATAATGATCTATCTATTATAATGAAATATTTAAATTCAAATTTGTAATTTCCATACATAACTTCGGGTTTCCGATATTCCGATAATTGAATCTTGAATACTTGAGTAATATAGGCTATATTATATTATACTGAAATATAAATGCTTTCCTGTATTGGCTGTATTCTGTAATTGGCTAAATTTGGGTTTTGTAATTTTTGGATACTTTTAGAGTATTAGAGGGAAAATATTTTTTTTTTTCGTATAATGTTTCGTGTGTTTATCTTCAATGTTTATGTTCAATGCTGATTTTCAGTTGCAGTAATGCGACGATAAAAAAAATGTTGTACAATGTTGGTCTAACTGTGACCTACTTATCATCATACTAATATTTTATCTTTTTGTTTTCAATATTTAAAAAATATTTACTTTATTATTTGTAATTTTATTCTTTTAAAATTACTAATTTTGTTAATATATTTGTAATATAATTTCTATTTAATATGTATATTTTGTACATAAATTCTCATGTTGTATTCAATATTACCTGTTCTGAATGACTTTGGACTCGTCAATGCTTAACTAGCATACCATAGGCATAAAGTAAATACTATTTATGTTATGTATATATTATTTTGTTTCATTTTACACGTATTTTTCAATCATAAAATTTATATTGCGATATTCGGTATTATTGTTATTATAGAATGGCACAAACGAGGCGCGTGCCAGTCTTTGGTTCACGGCCACCTTGTGCATACCAATCCAGACTGGATGAACGTAGTTTACAAATTCGTATGACTAGAATGGAACGGAACAGAAAATCTGATAAACCAGAAGATTTTGTTTGCTATGAAGACTCAGACGAAGAAGAAGAGAGTACTATGTCATTGTGTACTATGCTAAACTCTTCATATAATTTTGTTGATTATATAAGAAATCGAGAATATGGAATGCGAGAGTATCGTTCAGTAAATCAAAATCACGGTACAAGGCATATTCTCACACATGACTTATTCAAAGAACGGTCTATACCATTAAAAACAATGAATAAAGTTTTTTGTTCGCAATGGCTTAGCAGTAAGCAAATTGTCTTTGGTACAAAATGTAATAAAGTAAGCACGCTGCTAAAATTTCTAATATATTCCAATAAAAATTATTTTAATTTTAGACTTTTAGAAATTATACTCTTACAATTATTATGTGTAAAATATTAATTTTAATTGTAATAATTACTTTTAGGTTTATGTATTTGTACATTAACACTTAACAGTACAATATTAATTTATGAAAAATAATTGCAAAAATTACATAAATAGATTTGTTATTGATAAAATATGAAGTTGTTTTCTTTATTTTAGTGAAATGAACATTTAAAAATTAAAATTATTAATGACACTGGTTGTTATTGCCACGCCCAGACTTCATCATAGCCACAAATATATAACCGATATATCATGTCTAATTGTACAAATAATAAGACATTAATATCTTTATTACTTATTTATAATATTTAAGAGTATTAAATAAAAATAAGAATTACTATTTACTTACAAGCAGGGTTTGAAAAAAACAACTTATTTTTTTTAAATAATACAATACAAATATTTTATTTGTTTGAAATTTTGTTTTTAGTTTTAAATATTTTTTTTAAATGTTTTGTTTTGTATTGTTTCAAACAATTAAAAAAAAAAAAAAAATTATTTATAACAATTCTTTGTTACAATTATAGTATATAGGTATATTATAAAGTAATATCATTCTTATGTTATCTGCACCATGGTTGTGATTTACAAACAAAATGTTTACTTCATAATAAAATTACAATGTAATTTTCTAAATTATATTTTTTAAATATTGATGTATAAAATGTTTTAAACAAAACCAGTTAAAACACATTCTAACCCTTATTATTGATAATAATTGCTATTATTACTATGGATAGTAGAATAATAACAAACCAGTGGCAAGATAATAAAATGTTCACGTTCATATGTGAGGCAATAACAACCCAGGACCTTAAACAATTAATTTTATAATCTGATCATAAAAGATAAAATTGGTAAATAGGTACTTATAATAATTTACATTTAATAAAAAAAGTAGGCACAAAAATAAATAATATTTTAATTTTAATGAATATATTTAAATTATACTCAAAAATAATTAGTTATATTATTTAACAGCTATCGACTTATTATATCTTACTTATATCTTATTTAATATGCATTTATATTTCTATCATTATTAGTTAATGGTTTATAATGTAAAATCACATGAACTGGATCAAATACCATCGATAAAGGGACGTATAGATGAAGCAGCTGATCAACAAAGTGGTATTCATTCATTAAAAATTAACCCATCCAGAACATTATTAGCAACAGGAGCATATAATTCTAATGAAATTGCTGTGTATAGATTGCCGACGTTAGATCCAATTGTTTTAGCCGAGGTAAACAACATTAAAACATTTAAAAAAAAAAAATGCTACTATTATTTACAAAATTATTTTCTTAGGGTGCTCACAAAGATTGGATATTCGACATTGAATGGTTGGATGATGAATTTTTTGTTAGTGGATCACGAGATACCAAACTTGCGTTATGGCAAGTTCAAGATAAATATCAAGAAAAGTATGATTCTGATGGTGATCTTATACAACCAATTACTCAATTTCTCAACCCTGCAGTTATAAGAAGTTGTAAAACAGCACAAAAAGTCCGAGCAATCACATTTAATAAGAATTTAAAAGAAATGGTTACATTGTCACTAAATGGATATGTTCATGTTTGGGATGTTGAGCGTTTTAGACAAGTAATTGCAATTTTATTTATTAATATTTTTTAAAACAGCTTCTTCAATATTCATTTATTAAAATGTATTCTAAAAAAATATTGATTGCTTAATTTAATAGGTATTAAGGTAATCCAAATATACATGTTGTCATTAAGAAATTAATTTTCATTTAAGATCAAAAAATGAAATGTTCACAAATACATTTATACAATTTTGTATTTTGTTTACTAATTATTTATATATTATTTTGCATAACAGAGGTTTTCAAGAAGATTATCATCTTGTCAGGACAATGTCTGCATGGCAATGAAAAATGATAGTAGTTTATATGCTGTTGGATGTCGTTCATATACACTATTACTTGATGCTAGAACTTTACATACCATAAAGAAAATCCCTGCTAGATATAGTGGATGTGGTTCGTATACTTAAATACTTTTTTATTCTAACAATTTATACTTTCTAGTACATTTTTAAAATGGAATTTTTTTTTTTATTATTAAAAATCATTGTTATAGCTTATATATTTTGTTTTTTACAATAAGTAATTTTTATATTAGTTTAAATAGTGGGAAGATACTTAGTAGTACCATCCGATAAAATAGAAAAATTATGACTTTATTTAATTTGATTATACAATTTTAACTATGTTTATTAGAAATGTTATAGAATTGAGTATAATTCATGTAAACTTTTCCTGATTTAATTATTTATTTATTGTTATAGGAATTAGGTCTTTAAGTTTCCAAGATAATGTAATCACAATCGGAACAGGTGTTGGTGTTATAATGTTCTATGATATTCGGGCAGGAAAGTACTTAGAATCCAGTATTAATTCCAGTAGAGCAGTTGTTTTAAAAACAAGTAGAGGTTATGTTGTAAGTATTATTATATATAATTCATATATAATTTGGTAATTTATAATATTTTTTATCAGTATCCTGATGAAGATTTCATGGTGGATCAAGGGTTCCAACAAGTCAAATATACACCAGCAATTTATACACATTGCTATGATTATTCAGGAACAAGATTATTTTCTGCAGGTGGACCGTTACCAGCTAATTTATGTGGCAATTATGCAGGCTTATGGCAATAATATTACTACAATTTATTGTTTAAATATTATTTGTAGTATTTTCATACTACATAAACACATTTTACCGACAATGGATAAAATATTTCAGTATTTTGTGAGTGGCATTCCTTGAGTCATTAAAAACTATGTGCAAAATATTGAACTATTTAATTGTACAAGCAAATTAATTGTGCTTTGTTATAATTAATATTTTATCTTATTGATTTTGAAGTTTGAACATGAGAAACACTGAGTTTTTTATAAAGTATATCATGTTCTAGGAGTAAGAACTAAGACTATACTTGGCTGGAATGAGTGTTTTTATCTAGTGATTTTATTGAATTAAACATCTTCACAATTAATGTAAAAATAATTATTAATGTATAGCAATTACTATAGTTAAAGGAACATTCATTCTTCTTGTATTAAAATAATCGACTATTATATTTCTTTTTCCATTTGGTTTGGTTTTTAATAATATTTCAAATTATAATTAACAACCTTAGAAATAGAAAAAAATATTCATTATTAAAGTATTAATATATTCCTTGATTCATCAAATAAAATTCGTAGAAGTGACTATTTAATTTCAAAAATACATATAAAATGTTTAATTTTATTTATGTATGTGAGATTTATTTATGTGTTAAAATAATTTAGGAAATATTGTTTTTATATATAATATAATATACTTCAAATATTGAATCAATATTTCTTAACAGGTAACGCTAAATTCATAAAATCAACAAAATTTATAAGATAAGCAAAAATTATTGCTGTTTCATGAATTAGATATTTTTTTTGTTAAATGTATTATTTGATGATACTGCAGCTCTATAGATAGTAGTTACTAATTCAAAATAACTAAATAATTAAAATAAATTGACCAAGAAATGTTATATGCCAAAATTATTACTTTTAATTTAAATACTAAAATATAAAATTATTAGCAAGCCACACCTTTTGATTGATGGTTAGTAGCAGTGTTTCTTTCAGACAATTTTCTTGTGGGGGGGGGGGCATTTGAAAAAATCGGAGGGGCAATTATAATACCTATTATTTTATTTATACAATATCACATTATTATATTATAATAGGTAGTCTGTTAAGACTGTTAATTTAAAACTATAAATTTTAGACTAACTGCAGACCTTTTAATAATATAATAGCTTACCTTATTATGATTGTCAATGCTTTGATGATGATTAAGAACTATACTAAATTATTAAACAAATATCATTTGATTTTTTATCGTTTTATACAAATTTCAATGAGTTAGGTACACAACACACATTAACAAATAATATAGTAATAGTCAATACACTTCACCGTTTAGACAATAGGAAAGTAATAGGTACATTATCACAGTGAACAACAATGATACACATTACAAACTAATGAAATACCTACAAATTAATCTGATATTATTTTTGGTGTTTAATAATTTATAGTCACCGTTGTTCCATAATATTATCTATATGGTTACTGATTACTGATTTCCATCGGGAAAAAAAAAATTTATAAATAGAATACCGTATTGACTCTTATTGGATGTATCTTTTATTTATTGTTGGTGATTCGCCGTGATATAGAATTTACATAATACCTATGACTATTTGATTTTTTTTTCTATTCTACAAATTTTCTCCGGGGGGGGGGGGCAAAGCCCCCCCGGAGAAGTACCTGAAAGAAACACTGGTTAGTAGTTCTCTGACTTCAATGTAAAGTTCATTATTTTTGCGTGCTCTAAGACAATACATTCTAAGCACATATTAATTTTATGTAATAAATACTTCAAAGTAAAAAAATGAAACTTTTATTTTTCATTTTCAAGTAAATTTATTAATTATTAGTGTATATATTAATATATATTAATACATTGTATAAGCTTTTAGTATAAATTCAAAATATTGTATTAAGAAGTATTGTTTTTATAATATTTGCTTTAGTCATTTTTAGGTCTTTTTCTTTTATACAAACAAATAACAAATATTAATTGGTTATTTGGAGGCAGATACATAGTGATCACATTTATTTTTAATAGTTATACCATAAACTGTTCCTTATTTTAGTAGTTTTTGTATTGTTTTTTTTTGTCAGTTAAGATAAAGTGTTAAAGTGCGTAAAATTAAACTGTAATTATCTTATTACAAGCATATACTCTACTCTAAATAGTCCAAATAAGAGTCACCCATGGCAAATAATATATTATTATGTTTATTAATATGCGTTCAGGCACTACTCGCTTGTCAACCCTACTGAGTCAACTATCTGTATACCTGCTGTGTCATAAAGCTACACTTTTGTGGACAAGTCGTCCACTGTGGGAGTTTCTTATTTGGTATAAAGTATAGTTCTGTACCTTTAAAAAGAATTTTAATTATTTTTCAAAAGCATTGTTGTAAACAAATCAATTTTTGATAGTTTTTAAGATATTTAAATCTGGGCTCTATACATTCTACTATTACTTCAATTATAATTTTTTATTTATTGATAAAATGTAAAAAATATTGAGTTATTTTAAGCTATAGACTTTTGAAATTGTTTAATTTCCTTTTCGCAATACATTTATTACATTAATTTCATACAAGTTAGAAGTTTTAATTGTCATAAAATGATAGAAATATGAAACTTATTTTGTGGTTGAATATTAGTTATTACTATACTATAAAACAAAATATGTTACCTGACTTTATTAAGATTATTTTTTTCTAAATATTTAAAAAATTCAAAGCTATTCATATCATTACCAATCTTTAGTTCCTTTGTTGGTATTGACCTAATAACCTATAAGTTAATAACAATAATACACATTGACATTACATCTAATAATCTACCATTCTACTACATAATAAATATATATTTATATATATATATTTTCCTTTCAGATTTCATGAATTTTACAGTACTAAAAAACTTAATTACTTAAAGTAAAAATTGTTAAAAGATTTCTAATAGATTTATTCAGTTATATAACACTTGTATAGCAAGTGTATTTTATGTTTAATAAACAAAACATATGAATTTAAGATACCTAGTCAATTGTGCAATTTAATTATTTAATTATAAATAAATGTTATATCTGCATTTTGTCTTAAAGATGTTCACGGGAAGTAATATTTATACACATTTATATTGTATACATAATATATTTATACAATGTATTCCAAAAAATTTTTGTATACTAATTGTATAAATTCTTTTCCAAAAAAAATACATAACCTAGCTTAGGTAGTGTCAGATAGGACTATAGTATACCAAATACTGTTGTATTTTACAATATGTAAATATTACTGTCAATTTAAACACATTTAATTTACAGTTTCTTTCTTTGAAACCTAAAATTCTTATTTGTTTCAATATTACTAACATCCCTGGATAACAATACTATATTAGAAACATATATTTATGCACACATTGTAGAACTGAATTTACTTTTACCTACTCAATCTAATATAACTAAATAATCAAAAATTGAATAAACCAATAAATATAATATAATACTCATTTGCATATTATTAATTGCATTACAAATAAACAAAAATAAATTGTTTGGTGTATAATAAAATTAATTACAATATAATTTTGATTGCAAGAAAATAATGAAATACAGATAGCCAGAGATGAACATGATTTTGTAGGTTATTATTTATAAATTAAAGTAATTCTCTGCACTAGTAATCACAATTTAAGATATCTTAAGCCGTACTAGTAATCATGGGACGGATTATAGATTATTTGTATACAATTGGACCTTAAAAAAATAAACAAAATACTACTAACTGATACTCATTTAATAATTATAAATAATTTGTTGATAAACTGGTTGGTCGATTTCATATTCATACATATAAACAGCCAAAAATGTGACATAATTCTAATAAGTATACTATTATTTATTAAAAAAAATTTCTAAAATGTGAAACTGCTATTGTTCACTACATAAAATAAATACTTAATAATTAATATTGATTCAAATACAATTTTTTAGTTACAATATTCCATCACATGTTTAAATGTATTATTAAAGTAAAGAAATCGTCCAATTTTGAGCTATTCCGACAGCAGGCTTCCGCACTGTTAATACTTGATTATGAGTATTGTATAAAACAGTTAATTCTGACAAACTACCACCATTGACCTGTATACTGGCTTTGGTGAATACATTGGGAATACCAACAATCATGACTTTTTCGACCCATGATTTAGTATTGAAATCTTCACAGTGTAAACATTTTGAAATCAATTGGTTATTGATGTATTCATATTCAATGTAGTTAAAATGTCCATTTCGGTATTCAAAACTTTCTTCATCATCAATATATAATGATCCTTTAGCTATAGCTTTTAAGTCAATTGCAACTATCAAAGTATACGGGTCGTCCTTCATTAAGACAGATGATCGGCGAACACGTTGCTTAGTAGGAACTATTGTACCACCGCGTTGATACACAGGTACCTTGTTGATTGGCGCTGGTATTTTCATCAGTCCATTAGTTTTGATAGGTTGGTAAGTATCTCGATCATACCAAATTTCTTCTTGACCGGGGAAATAACAAGTCAACTCTTGTACATTTTGATCCAATACAGGACACACCAACAAGACATCACCAACCATAAATTCATTATCAATGTTGTTCAGTTGTTCTTCATAAGGAAATTCAAAAAATAATGGCCGTATGACAGGTGATCCAGTTAATTCATGGTTTTTAAACAATGAGTACCATAATGGTAACAATGAATATCTCATTCTGATGGCATCACGAATCAAAAATGTAGTCTGTTCGTCAAACAACCATGGTTCTCGACGTTTTGTATCTATGTGAGCATGACTTCTGAAAAATGGCAAAAATGCACCAGTTTGGTACCAGCGGATCAATAATTCTTTATCGGGGTTATTAAAGAATCCGCCCACATCCGCACCACAAAATGAAATGCCCGAAATTGCCAATGAGAGACACATTGGTAAAGATATTTTTAAATGACTCCAATCAGCCGCATTATCACCAGTCCACACTGCAGCAAAACGTTGAGTACCAGCAAAATGAGATCGGGTCAAAATAAATGGTCGTTTTTTACCATTTGATCGCTTCAGTAGACCATCATATGTGCTTATTACCTGCAACAGTCCATAAATATTATGTATGTCTCTGTGTTCATAACCTCCATGATGAATACAATCCTTTGGCATTGTCACTTCTGGTCCATTGAAAACAGAAGGCTCATTCATATCATTCCATATAAAAATGTCCTCTGTAGGACCAACAAAATTATCAATAGAATAACGAGAAGCATAATACTCTTGTACTTTAGGATTCATGAAATCTAAATAGCTAGAAGATCCTGGCCAACACCAACCTTCATATACATCACCATCCTTATTCTTTACATATAAATCATTATTGAGTGCATCATTATGTAGAAAGTAGTTGGAATCACGTTTGATGTGTGGATCAATAATAGTCACCAACTTTCTGCCTCTGCTAGTTAAATTATTAACCATTTCTAAAGGTTCTGAAAACCTAACTGGATCCCAGGTAAAATATTTTTTACTATCTGTGTACTCAATATCTAACCACATGACATCCATAGGTATGTCATGGACATCAAAATTTGTTTCTACATCATGGACATCTTTTTGGTCATTGTAATTCCATCGGCACTGATGGTAAGCCAAAGAAAATAATGGAGGTAGTGGAGCTGTTCCTGTCAGTGAAGAATATTGTCTGGTTACATCTAGAGGTTTAGGACCCAACATTATAAAAAAATCAATAATACCACATTCAGAAATAAAATGAGCTCTGGGAATGTCTTTATCAGTTGATGATCCTGAAACTAAATTTACTATTGATTCCACAACTGATGTGTGTTCAGTATTTCCTTTTACACCTGCTATATCTACCCATGTTTCAGCAGCATTCAACCAGAATACTCCAACACTGTTCTTTTTTCCATGTCCCATTAAAAATGGAACAGCTCCGTATAATCCCATTCCATTGTACAATTCATATTCGAAAACATCCAAGTTATAAAATCGATATGGGTCATTACCACTGGTACCTTTCAAAGCTAAACTATCAGCATGTTCTGGCAATCCATACAGAGAAGAAGAAGAATATAATTTGAAGTCCATTGCAACTGCAGAAGGTCCACGGGGCTTAGAATCTTGATGTTCCTTAAAGTATTCTTCCCATGACCCTATTTCATTGTCTGCAATTGATTCTGGCTTAGGCCGATAGTGCTCAAATTGCATTAGATTATCGTGGTTTACCCCTATGGTCAACTCTTCGTTAACATAAACATCCAATTTAAATGGGGCTATCGTGATATACACCTTAATAATTTTACTTAATTCTAATTCAACAGTTGATGCATTTCGAGCCATAACCATTGGCTCTGTAATTGGTTCCGATACAAGAGCATGCACTGGTTGAAACCTGTTGAACATTTGATTCCCATCTTTGTTGATGCGAAGACGAAGTGTACTATCCTTGAGACCATCCAGCCGCATTCGTAATGAAACATCATCAAAGTTTGTATTTGTTATCAAGGCTTCAAGGTATTTATCCGTCAATACAACACTGTCGGGTACTAGTTCAAAGGCAGATTTTTGGTTTTTGTTCAAGGAACGACAACGCTTACAAAAGTTACTTTGCTCGCATGTCTTAAAATTACCACGGTCAACCGAGTACACGGTTGAACCAATAATGCATACAAAAAAAAGTATTAGGTGTAAAAAACTATTCATTTTATATTTAAACGTGAATGATAGGTTCACTAGAAATTATACAATATTAAGTTAATAAAGCACACATTAACATTGTCTTAAACAAAAATTGTTATTGTTGTTTAAGTCAATTTGAGAATGTTATTGTATTAAATAGTACTTAACTTGTAATAAGATACAAAATGTATTTTAAAATACAAAATCGTTGTCTTCTAACTCTTTACACTTATCTCGGAACTCCGGCGGTCACTACTCACTTGTAAATTTTGGTTTTTACACTAAAAGATTTTATTATCATTTATCAAATATTTATTATCGCAGAACTTCAACACAACAATAGAACTACAGGCAATAAACCTAACCTAAAAATGCCCGGCGACAAAATTAAATTTATCTTTGTTTACTCCATGAAAACTAGAAATTCGCGGATCGTCATCGCTGTCTCTAATAATTCTATTATATTTTTAAAAACATAGTAAATCACGGACAACGGGACAAAGATACATATTTTAATCCGTGTAGTAAACTATGGTATTTTAAATAATGCATAGTGTATGTCAAACAAATTACCCGGTTATTGGTTTTTACAGTATTGGTAAACAACAGTGTATAAAATAGTATACTACAGTATTTGAGTATTTGACCATACTATTTAAAAATCACTGAAAATTATTATTAAAAAATAAATATATATATATTATTTTCAAGGCAATAGGCACTTCAAAATTTAATTTTTTAAGTGAAAAATATGATAACTAATTTATTATTATTATTTAATACCTATATTTTAAGTAGATTTGGAAAATAATTAAAAGTATTTTAATCTAATGGTGGCATTGAAATCATTGAATATAAGTAAATACTAAATACCTAGGACTTATCATTGTTGGTAGCTTATTATTACTACACTTTTTATGTTTAGAAGTATTTTATTAAAATATATTGAATCTATTACAAGTTATATTTGGTTATTTTTTTTTTCATTTAATCTGTTCCGTGATATCCACGACTAAAAATGTATTAAACTAATACCTTAAACCGTGATTATATTTCAACCATGGCATGTATAAGAATTATTTAAATTTACTATTATATAATCAAATATTTATATTTACATAATCCTTACACAGTATTTATAAATTATAAATAAAAAAATTATATCATAAATTTAAATATTTAGTCTTCTTAAATAATATATTATAATATTTTCCATTTTGAACTTTAAACTTGAATACGTTTAATAAGTGTTTTTAAAACTTCATTCTCCGGGAGTGATTCTAATTGATTAACCAAATCCTCTGGAAATCATAAAGAGTACAAATTAATTAATCAATAATAATTTATACTTAAGGAATAGTTTAATTTGTCTTACGCTTATTTCCAAAAATAGTATCAGATATAATAGCAGCATGTATGCTTTGAGTTAATCTTTCTACCACTATTTCAACAGCATGTAATGAAGCTTGATCATTTGACCTGAATTGAAAAAAAATGAATAATTAAATTTAAGAATATGTTTATATATTTTATTCAAATTCTCAAATAAATAATCATTTAAAGGTTATTTTATAGTTAAAATAAAAAGTAATATAATGATGTATAGTAAAATAATTACTTAATAGTCTCTTCAATAAGATCTTTTAGTTGTTGAGGTATAACAGAATGAACACTTAAAGTATAAGGACGACTAATTCTTGGATTTTGTTCTGAATATACTTTCCAACCTTGCATAACACTTTCAATCAATGCACAATGGAGTTCGGAGTACAATTCTAAGTCTTTATTATTTTTCACACTAAGTGGTGCAAAAAAACACCACCTGAATAAACCTAGAAATGGCAATGTGGCTGCCATTGGAATAGCACCACTGGGCAATGCGCGTTGTAAATCTGTGTAATGTGCAGTGAAACATAAACAAGGATCAGAATTTATCCACCGTACAACAGTTTCTAATACAATACGAGGTGGCTCTTTGATACTCATATTTGTGTCGGTAGTTTCTAAATTGAATAAAAAAATTATTATGTTATTAATAACATGGGTATTTACTATAACTTTTAGCACTTTTAGAGCTAAAAAAAATGTAATTTGGATTTTTTTTCTTTTATCACAACTAGAATATTAAATGAAAAAAAATGTATACATATTTTTAATATTATTACTATATTATTTATTATTACTTGTGTTAAAATAAAGTTCTGATAATGAAGTCATCAAATTGGCAGTGAATAATGGAGCATTTTGTGGTAATAAATGTATTGATGTGTTGTCAGCACTTATAAAAGTAAAAAATTTTTTTACTAGTCCATCAGCCAATTGTGAGCTGTACTTAGACGAACAACCCAATTGTTGCATTTGTACACCAGCAGATTGTAGTATAAGATTAGAGTAAGTAGATATGGCCAATGATACTAAGCTCACTAACATATTAGTTCGCTGAGGAGGTGCACCAAATTGGGGGAACAAAGTCATAAATATAGCATTGAGAGCGGTATCTCCACAACAACTATCATTATCTGGTTTAATTTTTGTTTTATTGAAATATTCACAAATCATTACTAGTAGCTCTAAGTACCTAATTCGAGACATTGGCTGTTGAAAAAATTAAAATATACATAAAAATTAATCAAAAGATTTTATTAAATAAAAATAGTTTTATAATTACTTTGGTAGATTTTCCTTCTTCATTTGTTTCACAAAATATAAATTCTGATATTAAATCCATTGCAAGATCTTCATTTAAATGCTGTTTACGAGATGTCTCACCATTAATAATAGTCTCTAAATTAATAATAAATCTACTTTAGACATTTCTTTAGTATCGCATAATATACATACTGATGGTAATGTACAATAAATTATAATAAGTATTGAATTTAATGCATTTTTTGTTCAAATAATAAATCAAGTAAATACAAAATAAAAATAAAACTTTTGTCATATTTTAAATATTTTGATTAATTTTGATATAATAATAGATACTTACGTATTTGATTTAATGCATTTTCAGTAGAAAGAGGAAAACCAAATTTCCTTAGATTGATTTTGACTTCATTATAATCCATTTTTCTTCTCTAAAACAAAATTATAATATATGTAATAGGTATACAATTATTATTAGACATTTATACTTATTTTTAATTTTGTAATTTAAAATAATAAATTATAAACTTTTAATTTTATAGCAATTAATATTATTCTATAATAAAATATTTTATTTATCATAAATAATAATAATTATATATAACAAATATTTTTCTGTGCAATCCGTAATACCTAGGTCCCTAAATCCTTTAGATAGTATACCAACTACAAATTAAAATGATTATTTTAAAATTGATAATACTTACTAGTGTATATACTAAGT
Organism: Rhopalosiphum padi; assembly: GCF_020882245.1. NCBI lineage: Eukaryota > Metazoa > Arthropoda > Insecta > Hemiptera > Aphididae > Rhopalosiphum > Rhopalosiphum padi. The sequence continues at coordinate 37,912,172 of NC_083597.1, forward strand.
ACTAGGTTTGTACTGTTTATATTATTATTGTAATTATTATTTATTATACAAAAAATATAATATAAATTTATAACAATAATTTACAAACGTATTTGTGATTTGTATTTTGTATTTTTGTATTTTGTATAATAAATAATAATTATTATTATCACTGTTCCTTATTATCTATACAGAATATAATATATATATATATATATATTAATATTGTGGTTTGTTGTATTTACTCCGTGGGCCGATACCCACAGATAAGCACCATAGATAATATATTAAATGTATGCACGATGTAGAGAAGATACATCGTGTATTTACGTCATAGACACAGTTGATCAGATAATATCTATAGCCGTTGAATCATGACAAATTTAATTTAATTTGTCAAGCGTGGAATAGATTTAAATTATCAAATCTATAATTTTAAATTTTAATCGATTCTTTGATTAAATATTTTAATAGTTTAGATTTAGAACATGGCTAAACAACAAATTATTTAGTAAGTGAGTGCTGCATTGCTGTGCGTTAGGTGTCGAGTATTTTCAAGAATTTTACCGAGAATCAAAAATATTTTCATAATAGAACAAAAAGAAAAAAAAAAGTTGAAAGTTTCAAATATCTAAAAATATTCAAGTCACTATTATGGGAGTATAAATTTTTAATTCAATGATATATCATTTTCATAACTGATTCATAAAGAATCATTTATTATTTATAACATTTATTTTACTTTTAGAATTAACCATTGACTTTAAAATATATTTCAAAATCAATTGTATTATGATAGTTTGATATAATTTTTTCTTGAATATTATAATAAATAATAATTAATGATATATGTTTATTCCATATTTTATCAATTTATCTTTTATACTACCTATTTATTAACTTAATGGAGTTTTGAATTTTAACCATTTTACCTGTTTAGAGTATACACTAGATTCAATTTTCTTTCAAAAAATGCCTACATTTTTAAAACTTTAAGCATTTTATCGACTACGTATTGTATACTGAGTATACTACTCATACACACACGCACAAAAAAAACATTGTAAAATCAATACATTCATCAGCTACGCTCAGAATCTAAAATATGATTTAACTTAATTTTTCTATATCAAAATAATAATTTAAATTGAAAAATTCTCTTAACCAAATAATATTCTAAAACTGGTGTGAAGGTACTTGCCAAGCTGTCTATGATAGCTCTGATGTATTACGTCCATGACTACAGTTATTTGTATATTTAAAAAATAATTTGGTTTCTAAACTAGGTCTAAAGTGTAGTTGGTTCTATCCTTTATCTTGTAACAATTATTATTAAGTAAATTAAAGACTTAGGGGTGGTGTCTTTTTAAATACATTTTTTTATATACCTATGAGATAAAGGTGTTCATTTACTGAAAGTTGTCTGCACAGTCCGCTTTTATAATACCACGGACTGTGGCTTAATCTATTTAGCTATGTCACTTAGTATCTTAAGGTACTATCTTTAATCGTGGTCACTGACAACAGATAAATATTCAAATGTCTATCAGGGATTATTTAATATCCTAATTGAAAGTGACGGTAATGTTACTATTATTTGACCTCAATAACTAAATTAATTATTAGTAAAAAATAAAATTAGCCATTGGTCGTACAATCTCTCATTAATGTAACCACTGAATTATTATATGTACTAAGGAAGCTCATAAAAACAAATTTTTATAACAATAAATAATAATTATATAATATTTAAATAAATGGATAACATGGATACAATATTAATTTAGATAATAATGGTAATAAAAATTAAAACAAATATAATTCATACAACATAACATAAAAACCTATTAATTACAATATTTTTATAAATAGATAAAAAATTAAATAGTGAATAACTCATTTATTTGTTTGTATACATAAAAATATAATATTATTTAATAAAATAATGGTTGATAAAATAACATGAAATAGATATAATGAATAATAATGTAAAAATTAATTATAAAAGTATAATGGAAACATAAGCAGAATTAAATAATTCAAATATTATTTTTTTTAATGACTTATTAGAACTTTTTTAATTACTAATTTGTTTTGTACATTTAATTTTTGATTCACAACGTTTATAGATAATATTTAATACTGGAATTTATAAACTATATGGAATAACTATATCATATATAATGAAATATGAATAAATATTATCAGATATTCCTTTATTAGCTTGGTAATAAAAGATTATGGTCATTTATACATATGTTCAGATTATCACATGTAAAAACAAATATTTTTTGTTTCAAAATAGTAGTTATTTATTTGAAACTTAAAACAAATAAACAAGTTAAATATAATTTTAGTTACAATTTAAATTTCATTAACTTTTATAATAAATAATAACAATAATAGGTATTTTATTTTTATGGCAAAATCGAATTAGACATAAAAAAAAAAAAAAAAATAGTTTTGTATTAACAGTGATATAAAATATCTTATTTTAAAAAGTCAAGAACTATTGATTTATATTTAAATACAATGAAACATGGTTACTTTTCTTGATTTCTTAAAAAATACATTAATTAAATATTTTTCAATTTTTAATGTCAATTCTATATAAAAATAATAACATTATATAAATATTTGTTTCATTAAGAAAAAAGGTACAAAAATATAATTTTGATTAACTTACTGAAATTTATATATTATAAATAATGTTAATAAAATGTTAACAATAAAGAAAAAATACATTTAACAGTCAAAAAGTTATGACAATCTTTGATATAAGTAATTTAAATTGTATCAAAAATAATAATTGCTTTCTTATTTTTATTAAAAATAATAAATAGCACCTTAGGAACAATTTAAAATACATACAACAAAATAAAAATATCTTTAAGATTATATTTTATTATTTCACAATTTTCTTTAGTTTATTTGTATCAAACATACTAATAGAAGATAATAAAGCAATTCTCTGATTATTTGATTGTGGTGAAATAACGGGGATAGTTGTTGATGATGGTGGTGGTGGAGGAGGTGGTGGTGGAGGATTGGACACTAATGATGATGAATTAACAGCAACTATGCAAAATATAATAATAATAATGTATAAGTCTAAAATGATAGTTTGGAAACCAAAATATTAGTGTTATAATATAAATTAATATTTAATACTGATTAAAATCATAATGTAATAATTTAATAATTAAAACCTAAATGCCTTCGATCAACCCACTATTCCAAATTGAAGGCTCCGGTTCAATAACGGGATACATCCATTTTTCAAAATGTTAAGGAAACAAAAAAAAAACTATATAAAATTGGTAAATGAACCAAAAATAAAATCGTGGTGTTATTCTTTTTGTCAGAATAAGGGTAATCGGTCAAAATATCCAAATGTATCCGATTTTCCGAAAATAAGTGCATTACACTTTACTTTCTAATAAAATATAAATATACTATATTATAATACATAAATTATGTTAATAGTAATAATATCATAAAATCTAAAATATTTTTTTTTTATAAATATAGTTTACACGCAATAAAATAAAATATTAAATAATTTGCTAAAAAAATAACTATACTATTTTCTAAAATTTTAGAAAAATGTTTTTAAAAATAGAAAATTTTATCTTATTTTCTAATAAAATTAATCTATTTTTCAAAAATAAGTGCATTACTCTTTACTTGGTGAACTTTATTAATATTATATAATATATTATAATTAATTTATCAACAAGTAACGACAAATAAAAGCTCAATTCAGGGGTGAATTGGGGAAAATATGGAATTATATAGTAACTAATCGTTCCTAGATCGTTTTCTATTATACAGTAAAACCTCTATAAGATGGAACTTCAGTAAAACGGTTACCCTGGTATTACAGAAAATTTCTTTGGTGCTTTTTTCAAATTTCATTTTTTTGAACCCCGTCAAAATGGAATCCTTGTTAACACAGAAAAATTGCATGGTCCAAAGCGATTCCGTCTTATTGAGGTTTTACTATATTAAAAATTTTTTTTTATAGAATTTTATTTTTCTTGTCAAAATGCTTGAAAATGATTGTGATGCACTTATTTTCGAAAAATCAGATACATTTGGATATTTTTACCACTAGATATTTTGTCCTGAATTCCAAAATAAGTTATATCACTTATACAAATTCTCTCTAAAAATATTTATCTAAAACTTTTATTACATACATATACATAATTGAAATGACTCTATTGGATTGTTGGAAAGTTTAACTCTTGGAATTACACTTAAAATTATTACAATACATTGATATAATAATACAAAATTTAGGTTATACTCACTACTGTTAGTTTGTATATCAGATCCAGTAGAAGTTAATGTACTGTTACTACTGGAACTATGTGATCTATTATTGATGTCAAGTGGACTATTATTTTTAATTGAATGAAAATCCTTCAAAATAATAAAAATTAGTAAAATTTAAAGAAAGATTATTTTTTTATCTATAGTCTATTCAAAATGAGATTGGTGGTACCCGGTGGCTAAGTAATGTGCAAGGGCGTGGTTTCGTTCTGCAACACGGCCACACATAATCGATGGCAAGGAACGACACTAATCCATCGTGAACAAAAATTGGTCACCGAGTGCCCCGATCTCACTTTGAATAGACTATACTTACAAAATGTCTTGATTGCGTTACTCCAGAACATTTTTCTGGGTCATGGATGATTTTATAAATCTTTTTATGGCGTTTTTCTAATGCAATCTATACATTTAAAACAATTAAAACTATAAATATATTTTGTATTCATTTGAATTTGTGCATACATACTTTTTTTTGGTCTTCAAAAATTCTAGACATACATTTTTCTGTGATTAGAATATAATGTTCTTTTACTAAAACTGGTATTTTACATTTGAAAAATGATGGGTCTTTTTGTTCATCTATCATTCGTGCATGTTTTAAATTTGTTATTATTGAGTTCACACTTGGCATGAGTAACTTTGATGAAGGAGGTGCAAGTATAGTTTTCATTTGTTTTGCTGAGAAATTTTAAAATGAATTATTATACTATTATTTAATATTTTAACAGTTAGAACATTTTTATAAGATACAAATAATTTAAAAGTGAAAAGATAATCTTGAGAATTATTAACTGATATTTTTTTATTTATAAAATATAAAGTATGATCTTACTCAAATTTAATGAGGTTTTTTGAGAAAAATGTTCACAAAAAGGCCTTGATAGAGGTTCATTTTCAGTAAACTCATATAATATATGACCAAATCCATATATATCGATATCATTTAAACTTTGTATACGTTTTTTTCCAAGCTGTACTAAGAATGAACGGTAATATGAAGGTAATCCTAAAGTACTATTTTCAATGCCAGTTAGTTTAACATTTTCAATATCACAGACTAAAACATTTCCAGAATGCAAATGACCTAGAAAATTAATTCAATTATTTAAACAATAGTCCAATAAATTTAATATTTATTTACCAACCATAAGGGATATGATTATCATGTAAAAATTTCAATCCATATAAGATCTGTTTAATATAGGATACCATAGTTTGGTCTGGTAAATAAACGTGAGAAGAAGTATCCCAATATTTTTTTAAGAAAGGTTGTAAAGGTGTGGTTTGATAAAGCAGATCTCTCAAACTGCCAACTTGAATATTATGAACTGATAATGTATATCCTTCAGGACTTGGAAGTATCACAGGAATGTCTACAAGTGGATGCTTAAAAAAATAATAGTATTATAAAAATAGTTATAAATATGTATATTTTAATATAAAAAATGTTTAACTTACTATTATGCTAGAGATAGATTTAAGTACTGTAACTAAATCTAGTTGTTTAAGTGAAAGGTCAGGACCACATTCTGTCCATGACAATAAAAGTTCTTGTTTTGGATCTTTTTTCCATTTAGATAAAAATGATTTCCTTCTTAAACGCCATCCTATATTAGGTAGTTCTTTAAATAATTCAAATTCCCGATTACCTCTAAGAACCATGCCAACTTTTTGGAATAAAGATTCTAGAATAAAAATTTACCTATTAAATTAAATATATAATCAAACTATTGTTATGATCATCTTTTTTTTCTTCTATTATCCATTATAAAGTAGTTTCATTTACAAAATAAAAATATTATATTATTTCTAACTCATAATTAAATCATGCTTGAGTCAAAGAAAAATTTTTGGGTAGGATTTATTCAAAGTTAATTATAAAATCCTGAGTTATGATTTTTTTTTTTTTTTTTATGTTCTACTGTTTAAATCTAATGAATAAAGATGATCAAATCATAAATATAACTAACTTTATACAAAAATAAAATGCAAATACAATTATTAATAGTAGCAGTCAATATTACCTTTACAATATTCACTATATGATTCTGGATCCAAAAAGCTTCTTACTAATAATGAATTTGCTAACATTAAATTCTCAACCATTGTATTTAAAGAGCTCTAAAACATAAATTTTGACCATCAATATTACCTACCTATTAATGTATACATTTAATTTATTCATTTAAGATGTAAGTCGTACGTTGTTCACTAAAAGAAAAAGTAAAATAAACTACTGTGAAAATTTAAAATTTTTTTTAGAATACTTAGTATGTTATTTTATTTATATTAATTAAAATGCTATAACATTATTAGAAACAAGAAAACAATTAAATACATTGAAATGAAAAAGGAGAATTTTTGAGATATACACTATAGAGTGTAATAGACAATCAAAAAAAAAAAAAATTATGCTACTTAAACGAATGACAAAAATTATTAATATTATATGATGAGTAAATAATTTAAGAAATATACTAATGTCAGCAAATTCTCAAAAAAAATATTTTTAAAAAATTCTAAAAAATAAATTATTTGATAAATCTTTTTACCATAAAAAATTTAATAATCAGATTCACAAATTGGTTATTTTAAATTTATCCAAAAAAATTAAAATCAAATTAAAAATTTTTATTTTCAGCACTAATTAATAAACAAACAAATTAAATAATACATGTAGCGCTAGGGTCACTTAATGATAAATAAAAAAAAATTGAAAATATTAATTAGAACAAACGTTAATCCAAAAGTCAGTTCTATCTGTTACACTCTGTATTCTAGAAATGTCATGTATTATTATAAGATAAAGTTAAAATCTACCTAATTTAATTTTTCAAAATAAGCATAGCAAATTACAAAAAATAAAAATAAAACCTAATGCAAGGATCAACTCTGGTCTATTATAATTTATAATATCTTTTAAATTATATTTAAATATATAAAGTATATTTAGTAGATAAAGTATTATCCAGTTAATCCAGTATTATTTTTAAGTGAAACATTTTACAATACTTGTAATGCATTTTGTCGTTGCATCACCAACTTTCGATCCATGTTTCCAATGTATTTTTTTGGAGGTAAATCCAAATTTATTTTTGGTGACAATTTGTATAACATATTTTGCAGTTTAACAAAATCACTGTACCGCTTGAATATTTTCCAAGTGCAATCCTGAACACCAGTGCGTGTTACTTCAATGACATATTCCTTTAATAAAAAACACACCAGTCAACATTATAATTGTTATTGATGGATTGTGTATTTAAAGTCTATTATTATTATATGCACCGTATATCCACTGGTGTTCCGCGAATTTAGAATTGTACATTTCAACGGATGTGTATCGTCGACTTTGTCCTTCAATGTTGCACTATTCTCAAATATCGACATTGTCACTTTAATTCAACGCCGCCGCTGATCGATTCAAGACACAGAACGCAAATAATTTTGTTCGACCATTACAATGAAAACGACAAGTACCAAGAATGTTACATAATCCCAGTAGCAGAACACAATCAAAAGATCAATGAGACTACGAGACCTGTAAACTCTGTGACGCACTATACTCTCGATTAGTTGATGGCTATGAATTGTAGTTGAAACCCTAAATGGTACGTCGTTTTAATAAGTAAAAACAAGTAACAACAATTAAAAATAATAATATTGTTGTTAATGTTATCACTTATCATAGTGAAAAAATACACACCTTGAAAGTTATTATACTCGAATCGCATCAACTGCCCGATACCCGGGTATTATACTCTATGGTATACTACAAACGAATTCTTATGGTATAGTCATTATTCTGTCAAGGTGGATTCAATCCACCTTGATATCTATTATCGTTGTAACTCATAGATAAGGTAAAAAACACATGGGACTCGTAGATAAATTAGATAATGAAAGAATTCTTTGTCAATATGACAATATGTACTATTGTATTATGACATTATATGTTGTCGTGGTCGTGCAGTAGATTCGAGATCGTATTACTGTAATAGTGTAATGTAAACTGGTGGCCTATATTTGGGGCGGCAATAATTTTTATACGACATTACGACTTTACTACATTAGATCATAATATAAATCCGAGACTGGATTACACAATTGCACGTGAATGTCGTGAATTACCCAGAATTTACAGAATTTAAAAAAAGATATTAAAATATATTTACTTAAGAGGATGTCTGCACACTATTGTCTATTTGTTTACTCTCTCTGGCCCACGCATAACATAGACAAAAAACGCATTTACGCAGAATTATTTTTTCTATGTTTTTAAGTATTCTTAGAGTAAAATCACTCATTATAAAAAAGATAGATAATAATATTTTTGAGGGAATGGCATATCTATTTTCTTGTTATTTGACTTTCAAAATAAACAAAATAATTTTGTAAATTTAAATGATGTTTAAACAATAAAATAAATGTATTCTATCTCAATAATTTATTTCGACAAATACACATGTTTGTTTGTAACTGGACTAACTAATTCACAAATTTCCATGACAAATGTTACTAAATTTATTTTGTAAAAAGGTCTTAATCTTAATTATTAATTGATAAATAAGATAAATTCTCGCAAAGTGAATAAATTATTGAGATAGAATACATTTATTTTAAATTTAATTTACTTATCATTTATTCATGATATCAGATCTTAAGATCTAGATATAAGTCTAATAAATTATATCACATCTTTATAATGTTGAAGATGACCAGTTTTTTTTTTGACTTAGCAATTTTTTACAGGGAGTTCAACGAAGTGTTTTTGTTGGGATACATATTTATCTAGCTATACAGGAAATTATATCGTAAATTGTCTTAATTACATGTTAAACCAATGTCATAAGTTGTATACTATTATTATACACTAATCAGTAATTAGTAGTTAATAATTACTTAATTTTTTTTTTGAACTTTTCATAATAATGTAATATATTAATGAAAACGTCTAAACTATATTTATCGTTTCTACATTTAGAAAGATGAAGATTGTAATCAAAGTACTTAAATAAATTATATTCGCTTTTTTTAAATTAAATTAAAGATTAATTATGATCATATTATAATAGTTAAAACTATGATTAAAGATCGTGGTTAAAACTATATAATTCTGGAATCTAATAATTTATTTTAAATAGGATATTAAAGTTCAATAAAAAATATTTTTTTTAAACTTAATTTAAAACATTTATTTACTATGAAGTCATAATATAAAATTCAAACAGTGAAAATTAATTTTTTTTTTCAACTCTATTTTTGCCACGGCCATGCTTTGGTTTTTTAATATTTGCTACTGGTTTTTCAATAGTATTCTGAACCTCTGCATTTTCTGCATCAACATTATTTACTTCAATTTCTTCTTCGTTATCTTCAGATTCATTATTTTTGGGAATAATATTTGAAAATTTTTTTAGTTTTGCAACAAAGAATCCATCCATGTTATGAGTATGTGGGTAAAAACGTCTTGTAAGTTTCATCGTAGGGTGAAACCTTAAACAATAAATATATTAGAACATAATACTTTAGAAATATGTAATTTAAATAAATATTTTAATTTAGACAATTAAAAAAACAATACCTATGCTGACGAAGATTTGTAAAACCTTCAGTACCAAAACTTAATCCTGTATCAACTAATTTTACATCTCTTTTTTTTAAAGCATAATCTATCACACATTCATTTTCTTCTGCCTACAACAATAAAAATTTTTATCGTAAAACAGAATTTTATTCTATAAACTAAATTATCTATAATTTAAATCTAAATTAATTAATTTCAAAATCAGGAATCAAATAGTATGAATCACTTACAAGTACTGAACAAGTTGAATAAACTAGATAACCACCAGTTGAACTTTTAAAATTCAAAGAATCTATAGCAGCTAGTAATAGTTCTCGCTGTAATGTAAAACATCTTTGCAAGTCAGTTTCATCTTTACTCATTTTAACTCCAGAATCTTTACTTATGACTCCAGTTCCAGTACATGGAGCATCTAATAATACTCTATCAAAGTTTTTGAATAACTAGAATATAATAAATGCAAACATAAAATAAATTAACTGTTAAAAGAATTTCATATCACTTAACATATTATATATTTTAAAATTCTATTTTCAGAAAATTTTTTAACTATCAACAATTATAAATTTTTCTCACTTGAGGTATATGTCTACCATCATACGTTGAAATAACAGAATTGGCTATTCCCATTCTATGAAAATTACCAATTACTGCTTTAGCACGGTTTTTATTGACATCATTAGCAATTAAAACTCCTGTATTTTTCATTATTGCAGCTAAAACAAAATATATTTTTGTTAATTAACTTAGTAAGGTGGGTAGTAAAATTATGAAATTTATAAATAAATATAATAAATATATATTTACCGATATGTGAGGCTTTACCACCAGGTGCAGAACACATATCCAAAATAAATTCGTTTTCTTGAGGAGCTAATGCCATAACAGGTAACATACTGGAAGCTGCCTATTAATATGAATATTGATTAAATCATAAAAAATTATATTTAAATGTGTAAAACATCTATACAAAATACAATTTTACAAATTGAATTAGGTTAGATAAATCTTAAATGTGATAAATAACTTTTATTAATTATTATTATTTTATAACAACATTATTTAGTAGACCAGTTCTCCCGTCCTATTAATAACTATTAATTAAAAATTATAAAACTATTGTGGACTAAATACCATAAAAACATATTTAAAATAAAAAAATAATATAGTTTTACCTGAAGCATATAATGTCCAGCCAAATATTCAGGAGTTGCTCCTATTGGTACAGTAGAATTGTATACAACAAGCCCCACCTTAGACCAATTACCAATTGGATCCAAATTAACTCCTCGATTGATCAATGCCTAAAATTTGAAAAATGTAATGGCAATCTTTATGAAAATACTAGTGTAAGGTACTAACTTGAGCAAGGTCACGTCTCCTGGTTTTCAAACTGTTTGTTCGAATAGTTACTGGTCTTGGTGTTTCACTAGCTTCCAAAAAAGACATTAAATCTTCGAGTGGAAACAAATGCATCATTTTCTCCATTAAAAATGTATTATAACTAAAATAGGTACACAAATCCTTGAGTAACAGATCAGTGTACTCTTGTCGGCTTCTAAACAATAAAAGATCAGTACAATAGTATTAAGACAAGTAAATAATTCATTTAACATTTAATTTACCGATTTTCTTCACGAAATTTATTGAAATTAGATAATACTAATAAAATATCTTTAATTCTTTGTTCTACTTCAGGTATCGGAATATGTTCATCAATTTTATCACTGGCAGGAAAAACAAAAACATCTTGGCTTGCAACATTAATTTGCATTTTCATTTCCTCATTGGCTTCAGCACTAAAATATAAAGAATTGATAAATTAATAATAACTTAATAAATAAAATAATTAACAATCATAAAATTTTATATACTCTTCTTTTTTCTTTGCAGCTTTTAATTTTTTAGCTGCTTTTTCAATTGGTAATAATTCATCGTCACTTTCTTCTGCCTTTCTTTTTTTTGTAGAAGTTTTTTTCTTTTTAAGAACAGTATCTTCAATTCCAGATTCATTTGAACTATCAACATCATCTAATGTACCAGCCTGTATAAATTAATATTAGTTTAGCTATCAGCTTATATAAATTATAACATATTATAATGTATAATATATTATGTATTACCAAATAGTCATCATCATCTGATAGGCCATCTTCATCAAAACTTTCTAAACCATTTCCCTGAAGAAATATATTATATTTATTATTTGCTACTAAATAAAAAAGAAATTTATTTTAAGTTACTGATCAAAATAATTGAAATATATTGTTTATAAAAAGTAAAAGTGATACAATAGTATTTTAGAAACTTTGAATTTATATTTTTATACTCAATTGATAAATTTTAAGCTTGTTAATAAATAAATAACCTAAAAAAGAACTATTTAAATCATTTAAATCAATAACTTACAAAAAAAAAAAAAATAGGTAATTAATTAAAATTATACCTCTTCTACTTCATCATCCATATCTGAATTACTATCATAACTTTCTATATCATCATCTGAAAAAATCAATAAAAAACATTGTTCAAAATACCGAAAGCAAATGTATTAGCATTATTTAATATGTAGGTATATTAGATTTGTGCAGAGCTATTTTTGACTCTGAGTGCAAATTTAATTAAGGGCCTATATATTATTTTCAAACTTACTAAAATTAGGAAAGAGTCCAGATAAGTAAATATAAAAAAATGAATTAAGAATAACATGTTATAGATGAAACCACCAAAAAAACAAAAATATAAATAAACCACAACATTTTTTTATTACAACCATATCCAATTATTATAATATATCAACTAATATATCATTCATTAACACTTTTACTTATATGCAGTTATTCAATCTAAATTTGTTTTAATTACGTAGACACAAGTGATATGATGTAACATCATGAATATAACAGTATAACAAAAGTATTATTCATTTCTATTATAATTTATCTTTCTATTCTATGTTACAACAAGAATTAAATTAAAAAGGGCCGAGGTATTACTTGGTATATAGCACCATGAGTCTCCCCTGGATTTGTGTACGCACTTTAAGAAATTTATAAAAAAAAATTATATATGTACATACCTTTTTCAGGAATAACTGATTTTGAGTTTTTTGACTTCAACCAACTACTGTTACTATCAGAAAATTGCTTAACAATTTCATTTTTTATGTTCTTAGTAGTATCCGATTCAATCTTATTATCTAAAAAAACATAAAATTAATAATTCTAAAAATGATAATGAAGTATGTATTTTGAATGTAATAAATAATAGTTTACACCTCGGTTTACACTTAATCAAACTATTCTATTAGATAAATCACTTTAAAATAAATAAATTATAATAATATTAAATGTATTATAAAATTATGTAAATTTGAATGCCCATAAAATATCTAAAACATTTTTAATAAATAGTTGAGTATGTTTTCTTTACAAAAACAATATTATACCATAATATATAACTTTAGGAACTTAAACGCAACCAATTATTTTGTATATTATCTTTGTAACATAGAAATTATAAATTCTTACTTTCAACATCATCATCTTTTTTAACACCCTTTTTTTTTTCTTTTTTTATTAACTTTCTTTCTTCTTTTTTCTTCGTTCTTCTAGAAGCCCGCTGTTTTTGTCGATGACTCAACTTTTTTGGTTCATCGTCTCCTAAAAAATAGTCAAATTAAATTAAATAATTTGTCAGGTTAATTAAAAATAATATTAACTATTAATTATATTGCCTTCAAGTTTTGGAAGTCCTGGTAGCATTTTTGGTGGTTTTTGTTTTTTAGCTTTCCGTCCAGGACCTTTAAATTGTTTTACTGCCCCATCATCGCCGAATTTCGCTTTTCTTCCCATATTTTAATTATGAAGGTACAGCACCACCAAAAAACAAATCACGCTTACAGGTAAATGTCGCACGAAAATACAAAATAAATATGATTGTGAGTACAGAATACAGATTATTCAATATTTAAAACACTACTGTCTACTACACGAGGTTTTGTTTGTAATTTGTTTAGTGATAAAAGAATAGAGATACTATTGCGGAGAGGTTGTATATCTTAACATTATTACAAACAGTATATAAATCATAATACTTAAATACTCTGTGGACTCTTTTATTTAAGCCATGAATTAAGATAATTATTAATTTGTTAAAATTAATAATCATAGTCCGTGGTTAAAATTAATTAATGTCTTTTGACCACGATTAAAGATATACCTAATATAAAGGTATATCTTTAATCGTGCTTTTGACAATTTCATTGTGTATAGAAAAATTAATATTATGTAATGTTTAAAAGTTTTCTCATCACGGACTAAGTCGGATAAATCTTAGTCCATGGTCCTCATGAATAAAGTTTTTGAATGAAACAAAATAATAAGCGTAATATACCTAACATATTATAAAAATAATAGTATATTATTATTATTATTATTATTATTATAGTATATATTACTCATCGTTAAAATTCCTAATCTCGGTCAAATTCAAACTATAAATATCTATAAGTTATATATTAATTATGTTTGATGTTTGTATAGGTATAGTGTTAAGTTTTTTAGTTTCTGTATAAATTACTTTTTTGAATATTGTAATAAGTACATTTTCAAATGTTAGCTTTAAAAAATTAAGATTTTATAAATTGTTATTAAATTATATTATGTATTTTTTATATATATATAAAATTATTATTTTATAAATATTTTTTTATAAAAAAACACTCAGATACGAACAATTAAATGAGTTCACTACTTTTCAAATTACAAATCATACAGTGCAGTATTATAAAAAATAATAATTAAAGTATTTTTAAATGCAAGTTTTTGTTTATTTATCTATTAGTTTTACTTATTTTTGTCAATAACGAATAATTTATGTCAGCAACTTATCAGTCGTGCTTATTATTTTTATTGCACATTAGTCATTACTCATTGCTTATTATCATGGGCGTAGCGAGTATGGGGCAGGGGTGGGCAAGTGCCCCCCCCCCTGCACTACAAACTAAATTGTATTTCTTAAGTGTGCATAGAAAGCTGCTAGATGAAAAAAAGGAAGAGATGCAACAGAAAATTCTCAGCAGATTTTGCGAAGACTCTAGACGATTGTCATTGTTATAATTTAAAAATAATGATTAATGAATAATATATTATAAATAAATACTTTAAAAAAAAATTGAGTTTTAATGATTTAAAGTTGGCTACATCACTGCCCCCCCCCCCCCTGATTGAAATCCTAGCTACGCCCATGCTTATTATATAGTCTAAATATTTAATTAGAAGTATAATGTTTAAAAAATATGACATAATATCATTAATATCAACACAATATTATGCAAGTTTGGTATTTGTATGGGTTTTTTCAGGTATCTACCTACCTACATGCTAGTATGCTACATGTATAATGTATATATAGGTAATTTAAGTGCAATTTAGCACATATATCTATATTATATTATTTAATTATAAAGATAAATAATATATAATATGATGTAGTGTTGTACGTACAATGCTGCTTTATGCTTATAGTATC
The DNA here is from genome assembly GCF_020882245.1 of Rhopalosiphum padi. Taxonomy (NCBI): domain Eukaryota; kingdom Metazoa; phylum Arthropoda; class Insecta; order Hemiptera; family Aphididae; genus Rhopalosiphum; species Rhopalosiphum padi. Next base: position 37,927,611 of record NC_083597.1, read on the forward strand.
TTATCATTATTAATTTTATAGCAAGTTGTACTCAATAGACCTTATACCTTATGTATAAAGTACTCTGTGGTATAAGGTCTATCGTTTAATTTTTTTTTTTTTCAATGAGATTTTAATTTTTAATTAAAGAATTTTATTATATCTCGAAAATTATTGGGAACATATCAATTACAAAATAATAATTAAATATCAGAGCCGTACCAAGCCATTTTTCATTCTTCCTGCAGAACTCTAGCGATGCGTTACCTTGATGGTGGGGGTAACCCACTCACAGTTTTTAATATTTCTTAATAAGAGTCGGAAATATTTGAAAATTAGTAATTAGGTTTCGAGCAAAATATAACTAATAAGAAATACAATTTTTAGCTACAATAGTATGTAATTCTCAACATTATATCTACAAATTAGTGAAAAATGTTATATTGTTTATAATATTTTTTCTGAAGTTAATCATTTAATATTTTTACGCCCCCCAGCATCAGGCGCCCAAGGCAAACACCTCGCTCACCTCACCCTAGTTACGACTCTAACGTTCTGTTAAATATTTAACTAATATTACTGGCTCATAACTTACAGCGTATTGATTGGCCTAACAAAATGTATTACGTAATAATTTAAATCTACTATCTACTTCTACTATTTAGGTGCGCCAATATTTAGTCAATAGTTATTATAGGTAGGTCTTGGGTACCTATAATAGGAATTATATTATAATGTAAAAATGTATATTGTATGTATATATACTATATATACCCACCTATTAGTACCTATAGAGTTGTAGATCATTATAATTTTGTACGATCACGTAGGAAAAATAAAAAACGTAGACAGTTTGTATTATTTTAAATATTATATAGTATTATAGACTACCTATATAGTAACATCATTATTCATTCAACATAGCGGAAAATTATACTTTATCAAATTATATTAAAAATGTATAAGGCAGACTTGTATTACATTTAAGGCAGAAAAAATGTAGGTATATATTTTTATTTACATATAATATATATAAATGTGTATACAAAATGCCTATATCTAACTTGTTTTTTCTTTGTAATTACCAATAACTTAATATATTATGTTATCATTTAATGATGTAAATATATTTTTAAAGGGGCTGTTCGTATATAATGTATACTATATATTATTAAAACAAAATTAGTACAATAAATTATTTTTCGTGGTTTATATGTATACTGACTAATATTTTTATGTATTACTGAAATCTTAAAATTGCACCAGTGTCACATTTTTTAATGTTATCTTATAAAAATTGCATTTTATTTTTTATTTTTTTCCGATGTGGTTTTATTATATCATTGATTTTTACAATAATTATAGTATCAGCTTACATACATTTTAAAAGTTGAATAGATTATTAGATCTGGTGATTAAAATTGCAAGTTAAATTTGGAATGGAAAGATTCACACGAATCAAAACTAATTGAATGCAAAATGCGAATGACATCGAAATAGTAACGCGTATAATATAAGAATCCTTGTTAAATCATAATAGTCTATGGTTTTGGAACCTAATTTAAATATACATTTGTTAGGAGCCTACTGAAGAGTCAGCTTCATATTTACTTTAAATTGGAAGTCAATTTATAATGGTGGCTATTGCATATACCAGATAATCCATATAACATAAGCCATTTGTTGTTTGAAAAATTATTAACGTTTTTGTCATTTTTGAAAATATTTGTTTTAATAATTTTAATCTGAATACTGGTTACTGAGTAGAATTAGTGTAACTACTATTGGTATTCGGAAAAAAAGTCCCGATATAAAAATACTGTAAAAAAGCCCCGGCTATAGGAAAAAAGAGCCCCGTATCAACTAAATATATTACACTTTTTTTAAAATTTTACAATGTACCTTTATTTCAATATAATTATCTATAACACTTTTTTTGATATAGGTAAGGTATCTATAACCATATATATTATATAAAATAAAATATTCGTTTAATAATTTTTATATACTTATACAATATACTTTATAATAAAATTTAATAAAATAATACACCAAATAATTTACAGTATAGGTATACATTTATATTTGAAATATAAGAGATTAAAGTACCTATGTAGTAATAAAAGTAATTGACATTTTACTTTATCTTACAAATGATGAAGGTATTAAATTGTATATTGTATACTCAATCAGAAAACTGGTGTTAGTATATAGGTACCAGCTATCTTAGTATCTACAACATTTTATTGTTACAAATGTGATTTTTTTGTTCATATAGCTATTGTTGTGATCAGGGGCGTATTTAGAAATGTCTTAAGGGGGGGAGGGGGCACAAACAAAAAGTTCAAATTTGCGTACATGGGGCATAGAATTGTAAAATTTCTCATATAATAAAAATTAGTATAAAATACGGTGAATGGGGGAGACACGGGCCCCATGTGCCCCTCCCTTAAATACGCCCCTGGTTGTGATTATTTTAAATTAAAAGCATGTACTTACTAAATACATACTACTTACCTACAGTTGTATATGACATTCTCTTCAGTACACATTTTTTGATCATCTGGTTATTATCGTGTAACGTTTTGACTATTTTAAATTAATAGTACGAATATATAATGGAAGTAATAATAATAAATAATAATTAATATTATTATTAATAATAATAATTAACCTCAAATTGAATACCATGGATATTTTTACAATATTCAAAAAGAAAGCAAAACTATAATTCGTTGGAGATGTACTAAATCAAGTTCAATTTTAAAAATCTATTTAAGTATAGATAGTCCAACTTTACTTTCCATTGAATACGATCACGTACACAAGGAGAATAAAAATATGATTTCTGCATTACAAATTCAAAAAATTATGAAGGCAAAAGCCAAAATAACCAATGACGCACCTAGTCAAATTTTTTCTAGTGGAATGTTCCGAAGAGTGTACTTATTACCCGAATTTCCAAGGGAAAATAACTTAAAAAGAAATATACGAAACCGTAGAACCATAGAGGATATTAAAATCCACCAAAACGGAGATGTCTGTCAGAAATAATTGTTGAAATATTATTGTATACATTATAATATTTTATAACGACAACGATAAAAAGTTATGTATTACCTATAGGTACGCCGTTAAGTAAATAATTTTGAAGTTTTTATATACATCTTAAATAATAAAAGTTAGATACAATGAAATTGTAAAATTTATGTGTAGGGGTACAAGGCGAAACCCTCCACGGCCGGGCTCCACGGGTCTGTTCTATATAATGTTTATAAACCTAACCTAGGGAGGACCTTTCTAACAAATCAAATTTACGCCTATGGCTAAGTAAAATACATAGTTTAGCGATGGAAATTTTGGCCTTGCTCCTGCATTTTTTAAGTATTTAAGCAATTAAATGTGATACGTGTACACAAAAATGTTTTTTTTATAGCTGCTTATTGTATTCTAAACTCAAGTTTAACTTAGGCAAAACTCAAGTTATATACAAGGACATTTTTTATATTATAATAAATGAATGTAAAACCCGCAATATACATTCAGCTCCAAGATAATTACATTTAGATTTTGAATTAGCTGTAATAAATGCTGCTAAAAATATTTTACATATTATATATTGATTCTTTTTCCTTTACTATAAAATTAAAAATTTTATGCAAGGTCACGCAATTTCAATGAAAAAACTGGGAGTGCTGAAGCTCCTCTATTTTTTTCATGATTTTATCTTAAGGTTATGGATACCTGTTACTATTAAAATATAAATTAACATGAAACAATTTGGGGGCGCTAATTTTAAAATTGGAGGTGCTGTGCACGAATCTAGATAAAAATGTCAGTAGCAATAAAATTGTCCAAAATAAACTATAAATAAAACACCTTGCAGTTTAAAAATATTTACAACACTCATTATAATAATATTTAAAAAAAAAATTAACAATTATTTCGTTATTGTAGTAGTCAGATATGAAAAGTGTATTTACAACATTGATTATAATATTTAAAAAAGTGGGCAAGTGGGTATCGCTCTGCTGTATAGTAGTGATGGAGAGTAGGTCACTATAATGGATTGTGTTAAATTTGAATGCAACGACTGATATCATTGTATACGAAAAACGATTCTGAACGGAGATGATTTGTCAGTAAATGATAGTAATTAGCAGGATATATCATATTATTACCTGTATTTAAATTGTAATATATCATTATTTTACGCGACTTCGTAAAAAATTAAATTTCTTAAGCTCATTTTTTTTTTGCCGGAGGTTGTCCAATATCTCTTTGCCCAATTTGAATTTCATCGATTCCTAATATTCTAATTGCATCTTTTCTATGAGTATAACCATATACTTGGATGTGAACGATTTACAAATTTAAAAAATCTGTGATTCCGTCCTTATTATTTATTTATTTATATACTATATTACTATATATTATTATATATATTAGCGCATTTTTCTAAAATTATACTAAAATCATTCACATACGTCTTTTGACTCTTGTTTTGTAACAAACAAAAAATAGCTGTATTAAAAATGACTCGGACTTGTAGTCTGTACGCAGATTGACATGGATAACTAATGTGTTACAGGGTGTTGCCATTTTATTATATTACGATCATTCAATTTTTAGATTTTGGAAAATTTTATCATGGACATTTTTTTCAAGGAAATTATTGGTTTCGGACATTTTTACCGTGGACATTTTTGTATAATACCGCTAAGCACACCCAATCCTTTCCAAATTGCACCTCTGTTTGTATGTATCATAATTGATTATTCTTAAGACTATAGGAAATATTAAGGCTGGGCAAGTTAACGATTTTTTTTAACCTACCTATTAAGTTAACTTTGAAAAAAAGTAACTTAACTTAATTCAAAGTTAAAATTTTCTAATTTGCAAAAATAAAAAAAATTCTAGGTATATAATATAATTTATTACTTTATTGGATAGTTTTTCTTTATGCCTAAGAAAATTGCCGGGGAAATTTAAAATGATACATCAAAGTACCAACTAGCAATCAAAAAACCTACTTTTCTAAAATAAATCTTCATAGGCGTTACTAGTCCTTTAAGTTGGGGGGGGGGGGCTAATGCTAAATTTCTAAATTTGTTTTGTAGCAAATTTTTTTAATTTGATTATTATTTATTGTTTTATTGATGTTTAAAACTGATTTGAATTTGTTTAAATGAAGGCAAAAATAAAGTTAATACAAATATGTTTATAATATGCACATACATTTACCTAAAAATTCTAGGGGGCTGAAGCCCACCTAAGCCCCCCTAGTTATGCTCATGTAAAATCCTATAAAAATATAAAATTCAGAATTATTCTTGTATTTTTTCTTCGGTCAAAAAATAACTTAATTTAGATTTTAGATACTAACCTTGGCGCCCGAAATAATAATTTAAAGGTAGAGTTTGTAGAGTTTGTCTTTTGTTATTATGTAGCACATATGCACATATGTATGTATAGCCATCTATAGATATTTGAATATGTAAAATTAGGTATTTAAACCGTATACGTAGAATATATAGAGCTTCATGCCTCCATTTTCATCACCGATGACTTTTTTTTGAAATTGACCTTCGACTTGTCCTAATGTAGAATTGTAAAATACCTAACAAATTCTTTCAAACCAAACGTACCTACCATAATTTGGTCTAGAGCAATATAGCGCATTAGTGTAATCATATCTATACGTATACATTAGATTATGCGTGTAAATATAATATATGTGTGGACTGTGAAGACCTTCATGCATAATTCATAGCACACACCACACGTACTCGATAGTCGAGTCACATGTTTTCACGTAATTTGATAATGAACTATCATCATAATTTATAAATAACTGCATTCACATTAAATATTATTAATAATATTTTGTTGATACTAACAAAATCTAGCCATTGAAATAAATTATTTTAATATTAAAAAATAGAATTCGTAGAAAAAAAATAAATATAAAATAAATAATAAAAAAAATAATAATAAATAAATAATAATAATAAATGTCTGATAATCACAACTCGTGTATTATGTCGAGCCGTCAATTATGTGACTAGCAATATGAATATTATTTAGTAAATACTAAATAGAAAACGAATTAAGATAAGTAGAAATTCATTAATTTGCTTTTGCATCGAGTTAAATGCTAAATAACTAATAAGTAGCAAATAGAGAGTAAGTGAGTAAGAGAGCGAAACAGATAATCGTAAATCGGTAAGGGCAAGTAATATTAAGACATTCGGTACTATCGTCCATCATCACTAGCGGTTCACTTTCAATGTGGTAGGTTTTCATCATAGAACTTATACTATTAGTATAAGGTTTATGGATTTCATGACACGTGTTTAAAAGATAATATAAGTTTTATCGTAATAATATTATAGATAATTGTGAATTATCTATAAACTTTGCTCAATGCTCATGTTGTCATGTCACTCGTGTAAGACACTAAGACATCAGTAAGTCCGTGTAGCGAAGTCGGAAGTAGCGACTAGCGATTAGCTTTCGTTTACGGTTACGGTTATACGATATATATTAATATATATTATGTAAACATGTTAAAATGTTAGTGAAATTAGTGTGAATAGAGACTAGAGTAGATGACAATTAATGAAAAAATAATCATAGACTTCATACCACGGCCATATAGATCTATATCCGTGCTTTATAGTTTATACTAACACCACGGCTTTCCTATCTAAGGCCGTGACTAATACTAAAGTACTAACGCTTTTTATGAATAAGTTGGTCACACTGAAAAAGCCGAGTCGGCGTCTCGCGGCTTGTAGGCGTGGGTTTCCGACCCCCGTTAAGATTTTTGTGTATACACTATAGCTTGCCCGGCGGCTGGTTGATGGTAAATATTTAGTGTTTTATACTTTTAGTGACCGTGTTATTTCGTTTATAATAATTGTAACTATAAAAATCGATCTTTTTGCGCTCCGATTTTGAAGTGTTTATATTGTACATTTTCTTTTACACGCGTTTTATGCGAATAATCGAATAGTGGTGGTGATCGAACACCGGCCATTGAAATGTCGCAGAGGCCATTGAGAAAAGGTGGTGCGGCCAGAAACACTCCGCAACCAGATGAGTCCACGACCAGCACTACCAATAGCGAGAAGAGCAGGAGGACGGCGACATTGAGCCCTACCAGGTTCAGCCGTATTCAGGAGAAACACGAGCTACAGAATTTGAACAACCGTTTAGCCGCTTACATTGACCGCGTTAAGTACTTGGAAGCCGAAAACTCAAAATTGACCCAAGAGCTCCATTCTTCAGAGGAGGTGACAACCCGGGAGGTGTCCAACGTTAAGGTATTATTTGAGTCTGAGCTTGAGGATCTAAGAAATGCATTAGACCGCGAAGCTAAACAAAAGAGCCGCCTCGAGTTAGAGAATAGGCGAAAAACTTTGGAAATCGAAGAGCTCAAAACCAAGTAAGTACCACATATCATTTGTGATCAACTTCTTGTTCATTTTAAATATTTTTAGATGTAATATTAAAAATAACTATAATATTGGAGTAAAAAAATTATAATTACCACCTGATCAGTTATATGGTTTATTTGTTGATAGACTAATATATATATATATACTAAACACACCTAAAATATAACATGTTTTACGTTTTTCATTTATAACATGAAATTTAACTTGATTATTAAATTTGATAACATGATATAGATAAAAATTATTGTCAGATAATAATATAACACCATTGTAAAAAAGTTTATTGATTCCCAGCTAATATCTTATTGTGAAAAAACTTTTCGTACTTGTTCATTTACTTAAAATTGGGTATTATTAAAACAACAATTATTACCTGATAATTAAATTCAAGATATTGTACATCATATTTTTTACTATATAGCTATTCAATGTTATTTATAATGTATCAGAACATTTATTGAGAATTTAATTATTTCAGACTCGATAAAGCTTTAAAGGAATTGAAAGAAGCTACACCATATGTAGCTCGATTTAATGAATTAAATTCTAAATATGGTCAAACTTTGATTGACAATAAGAATTTGAAAGACGCTAATAAGGCAAGTATTATTTATTTGTTGATAATTTTGAATGTTTAAAACTAATTAAATTAAGTTATGTCAGCCTTTAGTATTAAATTATTATAATATTATTAAGTAGAATTGTTGAGAATTGTTTTGTTGAAAATGATTAAATTTTGAGCACTAGTTTCTTGAGCTGTCTAGTTAAAGAAACAAATTGGGATGTTTTTAGTTTTTTCATTTATTTTTCTTGTAAAATGATTAGTAAATTTCAGAATTTGATTTATGTTGAGTAACATTGAGTGCCTATAAAATTTATGTCATGTTAAGTCTTTCCAAGTTACTTGAGTATTTTTTTAGCTAAGTTTTTTTTTAAAACTATTTTTAAGCGAGGGAATGATTGAGAGGCAGATATTAAACGTGAAATGAGTTGTGAACAACTAATGTTAACAGATATATTGGATTGTAGATATGTAACTAGTAATGTCTACTATGTTTTATTATATTATATTATGTTTTTATTTTGTTTTTATAGTTTATGATAAGATAAGTTATAATAATATAGCCATTATTTAAATTATTTTTGAATTTTTTTACAGAAATTGACCAAAGAATTAACAATAGAAAAGAAAAATGTTAAGGATGTTCAAAAAACATTAGAAGAAGAAATTCTGCAAAGAGTTACAGCTGAAAACAAATTACAAAGCTTGAAAGAAAATTTCAAATTTAAAGAAGAGGTATAGTTTATACATTTTTTTATATTATATTTTTTGCATAAAAAATGTATTTTTTCATAGGTTCATAAACAACAACTTAATGATACAAGAACTAGCCGCCGTACCGAAGTTATTACTGAAGTAGATGGACGTTTAACTAAAGAATATGAAGATAAATTACAATCTGAATTACAAACATTACGACAACAAGCCGAAGAAGATGTTAAACGAAACAAGAAAGAAATTTCTGATTTATTTGATAGCAAGGTATAATCAGTTTTTTAATAAAAATAATAACCGTAATTAATGAATGTATACAAAATATTGAACACTGTAGTTTCAAAATTTGGAAAATGAATTGCAACGCAAAAAAAAAGCTATGGAAGCAGCTCAAGAAGATATCAATGTGGCCAATTCACGTGTTGCTGAATTAACACAACAAATAAATGACTTATTGTCTTCCAATAATGATTATTTGGTATATAAACACTTACTTTATTTTTAATAAATTTTTACATTAAAAAAAAATAGTAAAATATATATATATATATTTTTTTTTAGAGGAAAATTACTGAGTTAGAACGACTAAAAGAGCTTCAAAGAACTAAATATATAGCTGATATTCAAGGACTTGATCAACAATTAACAGCTATGCAAGATGATATGTCCCAGAAAGTACAAGAATACCAAGACTTAATGGATATAAAAGTGGCTCTGGATATGGAAATTAGTGCTTATCGAAAATTATTAGAGAGTGAAGAGAGGAGATTGAGTATTACTCCAAATTCATCTGTAGTTGGCAGCCCAAGAGGAAAAAAAAGAAAATTATTTCAACGCGATGAAACAGAGTATGAATTTTCTAATATTATTACTGCTTCATCAACTGGTGATATTGAAATTTGTGAAGTATGTCCAGATGGCCAATTTGTAAAATTATACAATAAAGGATCAAAGGTAAAAATAAAATATTTAAATTTATTTTTTGACTATGAAATATAAAATAAATAATAATAATTTAGGAATTTGCATTGAGTGGATATGAATTAGTACGCACCACTGCAGAGCAAAATGTTTCTACTGTGTTCAAGTTTCATCGTTCAGTAAAACTAGGTGCTGGCAATTGGTTAACTGTATGGTCTTCTACTGCCAGTAATCAAATTCATGAACCTAATGCTGGTTCAATTGTCATGAACACTCAAGCTTGGGTTGTTGGTGAACTTATGGCTACAATACTTTTAAATCCTGAGGGACAAGTATGCAAATTTTAAATGAAGAATTATATATATTATTACTGTATTATATTTCTTTATAGGAAGTAGCTACTCATGAACTCAAAAAAGGACAGGTTTCTCATTCACGAGCCAATGAAGGATATGGTGATTATGAAACAGAATTGTTTCATCAACCAGTAAGTATAGATTTCACTATAGTTTTTAGCACATAAATACACATATAATAAAATAATAAAAATATTTATAATTTTAAAATAGGTAAATCATTATGTGAAATAGATAATTTTTACACATTTAAAAATATTCTTGTAATCTCTCATTCAACAAATAATGCAAATATAAATGTAGTTCCAATATTATCTTTAGAATAATATTTACTATCTAACTAAAAAAAAAATATATTTTATGTTGAGTGTTCTTTTAATCATTTTAAAATTTTTTATTAGTTGGTTTAAATATAAAAATAAAAAATGTTATTTTTTGTGAGGTAGTTTTAAAAATAAGGATAAAATAAATATATATTTATAGTTTGTTTATTATTTCAATTTTGTGTAATATATAAATAAATGACTTAGCTTTCATATTTTACAATTATATAATATGCTTTATTGAATAAAATGTGTGAAATGTAGATTGGTTTTAGGAAAGTATAGTGTATACTTTTATTTGTGGGCCATCCTTCATAATATAAAAATGAAGTAAAATATGTTTTTTTTTTAATTACTCTATTATATTGTTTTAATTTTAAATATTTTTTTAGGGCGATCCTCAAAATAACGACAAATGTGTTATCATGTGAAGATATTTACTCAATTTATAATTTTAGTAATAAGAACGACCCTAAAATAAAGATTAAAAAAACACTTTAGTTAATCAGAGTTTATCACGTGTTAATTATTGATTTTTAATTGTCATTAATTTTTTTTAAAAGCCCATTTTTTTTTTTTATACTAATATTTATTATTATTATTTTACTTACTTTTATTTTTACGTTTTTTTTTTTGTATTTTGCTTTATACACCATTAAATGATCCATAAAAAAAAAAAAAAACGAGTAAATATTTTACTAAATTACTGATTAAATTAAAAATAAACATGAAATTGAATTTCTGATTGCATTTTAAATTGTATGAAGTAAAAAATAAATAATTTTGTGACCATTTATACATACATTAAATTGTACTTAATAAAATAATATTTTTATGATATTAAGTCAAAAGCTCATTTTTGTGTTAAACTTTACACAATGCTGTAAAACGATCATGTACAAAGATCTTATTATTTTTTTTTTTTTTAATTATTTATAATTTGAATATTACCATTAATAATAATAAATAACTGTTATTTAAAAATGGTCCTAGTAATTTAATTAAAGAAAATACTTTCCTTATATAATTAGTAAAACTATTTTTGCGATTAATATTATATTAGAGTGAGTTCTGTTAACTGATTCATGGGCTTTAATCTTAATTAAGGTAAATATATTTATATGCACTCATGTAAAACGGAACTTATTATAATAGTAAATCAATTTAGTCTGGAATATCTTTTGCAGGCTATAATCATATATATTAGTTACAAAATAATTTCCTACTAATGTTATAAGGCCAAAGTTTTATTTTTACCATGACAGCTATTTATATATTTTTTCTATACATACTTTAATTAATTTAAAATTGAAGTTAGATCTTCATTTTGTCTTCCAGAGTAAATATAAATTATTTATCAAACATATATTTTATATTTCTTAATTTTAATCATTTTAAAAATATCAATTTTTCATGTAAAGGCTGGTATAGTTTTAAATCCAATGTATACCCAAATAAGTTATTTCTATGGACTTTATAATCGTTTTGCGCTTCGTGTTTTGTTAATGACATAATTTATTATACTTGGTTTATAGTTATGTTGTAATTTTTTTCTACTAGATGAACAGTAACAGAATATAGCCATAAATTATTTTTTTAGTTAAATACAATTTATTTTATATATTATTCATTTATTATAAGTTATTATTTTTAATTAAAATGATTTATATATTTTTTTTTTTTATAAGCATTCAAGCCATTTAATTTTTAACTTTAGGTACTTACACTTTATAAGTTAATTTACTAACAATGAATCTTAATGTAATTTTTATCAATTTATTAGTGGTATAAAAAATGTTCAATTTGTGTAAAATACAGTACTACTGAATATGCACCTCAAATTAAATATATTAATTTATTTATTTTAAAGTATGATTATTTATTTAAATAAATTGTATTATTTTGATTTATTAAATATTAGCAATTGTTTATTTATGAAACAATTTCAAATTAAAATTATTTTTGTCTGAACAATACTAAAAAAAAAAATATTCATATTATTTTCAATTGGGAAAGTGAAGTAGCAACAGAATTGTTTACCTATAGTTTTCTATAGTTATTACATTCAACAGTTCAAACTTTTTTAAAAATATACAAATAAATATAGTGGCTCACAACTTTTTGTGAAGGAACATCTAAAACATGCTATCTGGCATCAATTATAATATATAATATCTTATTTAACTTTATTAACGCATTAACCCTTAGAGCAGTGTTTCTCAACCTTTGTATCATGGCGACACACTTAAAAATGTTCATACTTTGTGACACAATATAAAAAAAATTAAGAATAATACTTATTAATTTTTATAAATATAGTGTCAACAAGGTTTGTGCATTTAATATTAGTACTTCCTGCGATATGTTTGGACTTACCTGGCGACACACCAATTGAGAAACACTGCCTTAGAGCTTACCTACCTATACCCATCTAACCACAATCCACCTACCCATTTAAGAAGTGAAGTGATTGCTTCATATGACACCATTGAATAAATATATTTAATTATGTATTTTATAAGGTATAGCACATATTATAGTTTTAGAGATTTGTATATTTGTTAATGTATTAAATGGATATCATAAGTGCATCTCAAATTCTCAATACCATAAGACAAAAGTGAAATATATATTATTCTTAAATGTTTTTTTTTTTTTATCAAGAATATACCTTAAATTACAAAATATGTAAAAAAAAAGTACAAATAAGATTTACTAAATAATCTATATGTTTTTTCCATTTTAATTGTGAGTTAATAAATAGCCCTAAATATTTGGGCTAATATAATAACTATATATTATTTTTATTATTATTAATTTGTTAATTGAATTTTAACAAAATATTATAATAACTCGACAATTAAAAATAAAATACATACAAAAAATCGTATATATTATACGTAAAAAATAAAGCTCACACTTTTAAATTTTATATGTGAGTGTAAGTTTTATTAAGTTAACGTTATCTGTTGATAGTCTCAAAGAGGGAAAAGTTGATTCCGTAAGTAGAGAAATGGGACTTAAGCTTAGTTCTCTGAATACAGAGAGAAGGGCAATTGAGAAGAAGGTGCTATAAGTCGCAATAATCCCCTATTCCCCTCCACAAATATGTAGAGGCAGTGGCGTATTTAGGAATTTTATGATAAGGGCAACACATATTTTGCCGCCTCCCCCCAGTAAAAAAAAACTAAAAAACTTCTACTCCGCGTAATGGTGAAACTGTTAATACCATAGAACACCATAATACCATATTATATAAATATTATAGTATTGCCTCTATGGCACACATTTGTTATGAAAAATATTAATGATTGACGTCACTACGTCAGTAGGTACCCAGTATTAAAGTACGAAATAAAAATTTGACGCTCTGGGCAACAGAACTCAAAGCCCCTACCTAAATACGCCCCTGTGTAGAGGACTGTATGTAAGGGACTGTTGAATCCCAGTTTAAATAATTATTTATAATATTGTATTAATATTGGTATCTAACTATCTATTTTCTATTAGCACCTATGCTATTTAATTATAATTTATTATCGATAAATAGTGATGATCGTAATATAATATAATAAGAAATGTAAGAAAAGATGAGGTTTGCTAAAATTAAACTAGGAAGTGTTTGCACAATGCCTATTGGCTATTACTTATTACTTATTAGTATCACCATTCGCCATATGAATTCATTCCAGTTTTATTCTTCCGATTTTTCAAATTTCTGAAATCCCGCCGGCGACGACGAGTGTGTTTATGAATTTATAGTACTCCTTGGAAATATACCCCTCTACTGTACCGCCACTCTATGGGTTCCTTACCGGCGGGCAAGGACGCGGTTGCGGTTCAGCCATTTTGAAGTCGTAACAATTTGTTGTGCACTTTATACGTTTGTCCGTCGTATTAATATTTTCTTTTCCGTTTCTGATATTCTTGACTGTTGTATCTAAAAGGACTAAGGAGCACGTTCATCAGCACTGACGTTTCGCATTTACAGTTTAGACGCTTTTAAGACTGTACTTCCAAATCATCAGGTAACACGTTTTAACCATAGTGTTTTTTTACTAACGCAAATGCGCTGACCGCGTCCCGGCCGGCAAATCGCTGTTTGGCCTTTCGCATATTAGTCTTCGCTGACGAAATAATTTGTTAAGTATGTAGGTAATGCTAAAGCTTCGATTGGAGCTATACCCGACTAGCCCCGCGCGAGGGTGAAAGCTTTCGCGCTCGTAATAGGCATTTTGTTTCCCGCCGTTGCGGTACACCTAGTATTTAGTAACGGTCCGGCGGCGGCACGTACGTGACCGCACGCGCATAGGCGTAACGCCCGATGGTTAGGTATTTTTCTATTTCCCTCGCTCGTGCGTACACGTTTAATGACCAGTTGTAGTCGTAGTACGTTGGGTACACCCTCCCATTATGCCCAACAACCATTGTCCGCCGCTTCTAGCCTTCTTCCAATCCCTTAACAAAATACTACGACTGGGGTAACCATCAATTTTCGTGTAGTCTGTCTTGTGTGTAACCATGGTGTCATATATGACAACACCAACTGTCCGATGGTTGCAACTGAATGCCTGGACTTTTTGTATGAATATTGTATAAGGTTTTGTTGGCCGGCCATTAGGTCAGAACACTGCTAAAGTTGTTTGGTTCATAAGTATAAGGTTTAGTTGCAGCACAGGAACGCCTCAATAATTATTAATTAATAAATTACTACTTCCAAACTCCAAAGTAAGCAATCTATGTCATTAATAGTCTAAAATTATAGGATTGTTTTATGAATAATTTTGAAATTAGATCCAACTATTATAAATAATAAAACCTAATATATTATGATTATTTATCTATCATTTTAGATTACACATTTTAGAATTTTTGGAAATAATATGGGTTTTAAGATGTTAATTGATAAATCTAATAAGCGCTTCCTAAATATTTGACTAATCAGTCAAAAGTCACTTAGTGAGCCTAATAGCCTTTAAATGTAATTTAATAAATTATGATTTATTCAATACATTTTAGTAAAATAAATATATATTTTAATCAACCTGGCATAAGTATTGTTAGTTTATACTTAAATTTAGTTTTGTTTTATTTATTACAGTTATTATTCTACTAGTGTTGTATTTTATTGTATTTTTGTTTTGAAGTCTAGATATTATTTTTTTATGAAATAGAAAAAATTAATATACTTATTTGAGTATCTAAAGTTTATTGAATTTTATTCATACAATTTTTGACATAAGTATGATATGAAGTGTTAAAGATAAGACCTATTTAAAAAATAATAATATCAGTACTCAATATTCATAATTCAACTATTGTAAACTTGTAAGCAAAATTATATTGGATAATATGTATATTGAGTTATTTAGGTATAAAATAAATTATTTTGATTTTCACCATTTCAGCATACACATATATATTATACCTTAGTTAGAAAATTATTATTAACCTAATTTTTTAATTTATTACCTAATTTTCTATTAAATTAGATACATTTTTAGATGATTTAAAAATATCAATTTTACGAATGATTAAAATATCTATGTTCTGTCCCCCTCTCAAAAAAAAATACCACAGATTCAGCTAAACCTTACTGACATGCTGCCATCTAGGTGTGTTGCAAGATAATGTGTAAAATAACTGATTTTTGTGAGGCTGTGGCGTATTCTTGCTGGATTTAGTTATATTTCTTTATCTAGAAAATGAACCTATTTCCGTACTGATAAAGTTTTCTGTTAAAGTTAAATTGATTAGAACGTAATAGTATGTTGGCGGCAGTGAAAGAGTTAAGATACATAAGCATAGTACATGTTAGGTTATAATCATAATCAGTATTTTAAATTTCCTGATTGACATAATTTAATGAGACTAAGAATTGACAATCCAAAAATATCTTTACTAACACGTTGACGAACAGTCTATAGCAGTCACTGATTTTTTTTTCGTAATAGGATAGTGACTGTTTTAGGCGTTATAGCATTCAATATACATTCAAGTCATAAAACTAAATATCGTATTTGAACCAACATGATGTCCAATTATGTCTTAATAATTGTTTGGTAAAATCATATGGCTTCCTAAAAAACACTTCTTACACATGTTTTTGTTACAGCAATGCTAATTCAGCTATATACCTAAGTGATGCTGGGATTACAGTTAAGTGCATGACTGCTATAGCAATGATGTTTGTTAACGTGTTTTAATAAAAATTGATCTTTTAATAATAGGTTTATAGCTAAATGTTCTGCTTAAAATAAATAAAAAATACCTAATTAAATTTTTTGCGATCAAATCAACTGTTGTGGACTCAACATTTTAATTAATAGTTATCTCTTAACAGTTATGTTGTAACAAGACAATATGAATATATTTTTAAACATATATACATGTATATGATTTATAAATACAGTAAAATCCTATTACAATAAACTCCAGGAGATCAAATTTTTTTTTTCGTTATTACGGAAATTTCGCTGTAAGAAAAATTTGAATAAGCTCTTTATAAGCCCTGATTTTTAGCAGGGGACTTCTATAATTTTTGTTATAACGGGATTTTTCGTTGTATTGGTATTTATTGTAACGGAAATTTACTGTATATTCATTATAATATACTAGTGTTTTATATTTTTTATAATAGTGTGTATAATAAAACGGCATAATTATATTTATAAATTACTAAAATTAACAATTTTGAAAATATAATATAATAAAACATTAAAATTTGGAAAATAAACAATTACATTAGGAATTCCTTATTTAGATTATAAATTAAGCATTCCAACATTTTTCAAATCTAGTTTGTATTAATAGAACCCAAAAATAGGATTCTTTAAACAGATCAACATTTCAAAATTTAAACCTTTAAATGCAAAACTTTGTTTAATGTTTAATCAGTTATCATTATCATCACTTTCTTACAAATTACAAATTAAACCATTTACTCTGGTTTATTTAATATTCTACAATATTAGCTACTCATGTAGCTTTAGCCCACTAGAAAGTAGAAATATATTAATAAGTCGCTTGCAAATTAATTAATTTAATACTTTTATAACATAATACTAATTTAAGATGAGTAAAATGTGATAATTTTTACTTGGATAGATTATTCCATTAATAATTAGTTGGGTATAATATTAATGCAAATTAATGTACAAAAAAAAAAAAAAAACTTAAGATTGATGCCTTGTCAATTTGACTACATGCAATTTTGATTGTAATTAAGAATCCAAATTAGATATATTGATATATACACTTTTTTGTTGGTGTGAAATCAAATTGTGTTATGTTTTTTTTTTGGTTAAAATAAGTAAAACAACTGTTCCCATGTTAAAAATAATTATCAAACGTTTCTTTACTCAGTACCTAATGAATGATTTCTTTTTCATTTTGTACATGTTACAACGAATAATAATAATTTATTTATTTGCAAATTCCAAGCTAACTCCATCACCTATTCTTATTACACAAACATATTGTGTAAATCCATCTTATGTATACTAAATTCAAAAAAATATATTGTGTTAGTATATTAGAATTACCTACAGGTTATGTTTGAACTTTGAATAAATATTGGTTTTTTATAATAATTATTATTTTGTTAATATTTTATTAACGCTGTGGCCTGTGGTTATAAAAACTGTTTAATATTATGGGTGTTTCCCATGGCAACTGTTAACAAACAAACTGGTACCACTTCATTCCCATAGTTGACATGCGAACATGCAATCAAACAAAGAGCTTATTTTCATAATGGATGACACTACTTTTCCCCTTTTCTTTTATTAATATCATATGGGTAGCAAATAATAATACCCTATGGTTTGCATTTATTGGCACGATGTGTACATCATATTATAATATTGTATTGTATTTATAGTATTTATTTTTTAGTATTTTACTATAATTTCTAATTTTTTTTTGTAAATTATAAAATAAGATACTGTATTTCTATTTTAAGCTTTATTTTTCAATTACAGCTTATACACCTGAAAGTTAAGTCAGCTTAAATGAGAAACCTATACAAATCCTCTCCTAATCACGAATCTTGTAAGGTTTCATGCTTATTAGGTGTTTTCATTGTGTAATACATTTATGGTTAAAACGAGTAATAAATCGGTAAAATAAAATAAAAATTCGCTAAATGGAAAATTAAATATTTCTGTCAAGACTTACTAATAAAATTACAATTTTAGTTAAACTTCGATATATTATATAGAAGTAGAATTATTATAATAATTAAAAAAAGGAAATAGAAAACTTCTAGATATTAACTGTATTTTCAGTTATTCATTATTATTATTTATTATTATTAGAACAATTATTCAGTTGACATAACTATTATAAATTAAACCTTGTTTTTTTACTTAAAAATTCGATAATTGTTAAGTAGTCTTGAAAAATGTATACTTTACATTATTAATAATATTTTAAAGATATATTATTTTGTTTACGACCTCAGAATTTAGATACAATTTCCGATTATTTTTATCGTAGTAAAATAGTAAATATATCAATTTTATATTTAGATTGTATTAATAACTTACAAATTCACTAATAGTAATGTATTTTAGGCTGAAGTACAATTAAAATCATTAATTATAATATTGAAAGAGAAAATCTTGATACAATCCTAAATCCGATTTTTTCTTGATAATTTGATTTTAAAATTAAATAATAATAATATTACATTTTTTAATTTTTATTACTACAAAAAATAAAAACATTAATCTTAAACACTGCTTTAAAATATAAAGTAAGTTACAATTTTTTCGTATATTTTCATTAATGGCAGAATTTTTACTAAATTTTTAAATGTCGATGAAACGTTTGGGCGGAAAAATAAGTATTTTATGAATTGTTTATGATTTATAAAATTTGCATTTTTAGTAATTTTTTAATTATTTATTTACATTTACCAATTTACTGTTTGATAATATATATTGATTAGTATATATTGAAGGTAATTATTTTAAATATAAACATTTTACCGAAAAAAAGTATTTAATAAATAATTATAAAACAATATTTTTATTGTTATCTTTTTTTATTTTTTTGTATAATCATCTTGCTCACGTTTATAATTTCGTATTCCAAATCTGAATGATAATTTGAAATTTCGAAAAAATAGTTATAAATAGATCAAGGTAATTATTAGATGAGCAGTAGAGCTACATTGAACCTGCATTTTGACGGGATACCCTGTTCCACTACTCCATCTGTTTAAGTTCGAAATACTTATAAATATTTTACTTTTATAATACTTTGAATATGAATTGTCATCATTAAAAAAAGTAAATAAACTTAAGAATTGGTTTTGGTGAAAAAATTGTTGTTTAATCGAGTAATGACTAAATTATGTAGAAAAAAAATGTTAAAAAACGTATACTTTTTAGAGAAAATAAATGTTTACCATTTATAATGATCATTTGTATTTATTTATTATTAGTACATATATGAAACATTTAATTTTTAAGATTTTTTAAATAATAAAATGTGCTAACAATTTTGAGCGAGTGTATAGAGTAAAATGCACTTGTAAAAGATATTATATTGTATAATTTATAGTACGTTATATTATAAGATAATTCTATAATAATGATGCATTAATGTTTATAATTTAATATAATATTATTAAAATACTCTTGTTTGGCATGCATGTTCGTTTAGATTTTGACTATTATTATATAAGTATAATTCGTATATATGATAGGTATTATAAAATAATAATAAACTGTAACATTCCATTTTTTTTTACTTTTCAATAAATTAGTCAACTTAAAACTGACCGTTAGTGGTCAATTTCTGAACTTATAGTTTCCATGGTTACTGTTTTGTAAACAGCACTAGCGAGTGTTTACCAGGTGCCCTTAGTTTCCCTTTTATATCAGTCTGAGTAAAGCAGTCTAACAGTCTACTTCTTCCCTTATAAATATATTTTCAAGTTAAAATATAATATGGGTAAGTCTTTGAAAACTTTATGTTATTAAATTTATATTCAATATTCCAATTTGTAATCGTGTTTTTAAAAAAAATATTTCTTTGTGTATTTTTTAAAATTATTTATTAACCTAATATTGGTATTACGAACATTAAAATAATGTAATTACTAATTATTAATCATTTTATGAATGAAAATTATTTTATTTTATTTGTAACAAATTACAAATATAAAATCAACATTTAATATTTATTGATAATATATTGTATATTTAAATATAGGTAGGCGAATTATTGATTAAGTGATTATTGATATTTAAAAATTCATAAATAAAATAAAGTTATTAGGCGGACGTATCATAATAATTGAATAAATAATCTATCGATTTTATTAAAATTTTGCTAATTTTATCTAATATTAATATATTTTTTTTAAGATTCGTATTATGTTTGCAATAATTAACCAATACTGTTAACTTCATTATTCAATTAGTATATTTATTTTTAATTTGTTACAAAATAGTATCTACGTATTTGAATTTCAAAGCTTAAATAAACATTTTTAATTTGTGATACAATTCGTTTGTGTTTAAAATTTTGACCTATAGATTTAATTAGATTTTTTACTTTAAAATGTTTCATTCTTTTTATTGTTTATAAATCTATTTGTTGCGATAAAAAAATTATAGAATTAAAAAATATATTTCTTTTAAAAATAAAAATGTTATAATAATAATAATTTATATGAACTAAGTTAAATTATAACATTTTTCTTTGTTTAACAAATAAAGTAAATTTAATTACGTTGATGGACTTTCATCATTTTTAAATCAATATATTGTCTAGTATAGTGTATACACTTAGGGGGCAATAGCATGACATTGGTTTTTACTGGATCAATAGGAATAGAGGAAGTGTCCCCTTGCAGGGTAAAAGGGGTTGGTTGTTGGCGCCAGTCTGCTGTCTGCCGTATCATGCATGCCAGTGAACTCAAGGTGAATGAAACTACCCTCGATCAAATCGCTCCCCACCAATTCTCAACGTGTATTATGTAATGTGCTAGCCTTGCTAAAATGATTATGTAAAATGAGATCCTTAATGATATACCTAAGTACACTTGACAATTGCTGGGTTTTAATTTTTTTTCTTCTATAGATTTTAATAATTTTCGCATGATTAAATTAAAATTATTGATGAATCATATTCACTAAAAAAAAAAATGGGAAAGTTTTTGAAAAAATTACAGTAATAATAATGTGAGTTTCCACGAGTTAACTGTACTTACATTTTAATTATTGTAAGTTTCCACAACAATCATTTTGCGTGTTTATTTTATAGGTAATTAATAATTATTGCATTGATTATGCGTTATGTGTAGACATTTTTGATTAAAATCAATTATAATTTATATTCGTATTTTTTAACATAATTTTATCATTATTAATAATTGTATTTTCCAATAATAATTGTACTTTAAACATTATTATCTTTATTTGTTATATTATTAATTACAGTAAAAATTACGAAGTTTCAAAAATTATATATTTTAATATATTTTTTATGTACTTGATTTTGTTAAAGTTTGGTTATAGGTGGTTAGTGTGGTTGAGGAAAATATTAATTTTCCTTTGATATTTTTTTTTTTAAATTTTACTATATTCGTGTTTGTAGTGGAATTAAATCTAAACCAACACTCTTTTATTGTGGTTGCAAAACAGAATTAATATAATTAAAATTATTACGTTTTAAATAAGTAAAAACGTAAATAAATCAATCGAATAGTAGTTATATTAAAATTAATTTTTAATGGTTTAATAGAATCCTTCACAACATTAATTTTGACTATGCTTATTAGAGAAAAAATAATATTTAGTTATAATATATCATGTGATTGAGTGTGTTTCTTATTTAAACAGTTTTTCTTAATAAATTGGCGTGTTTTTTTTAATTGGTCTTTATTTTTCTTTAATCATTTTGTCATTAGCTCTACAAAATTTGTTATTATTGTATAATTGTAATTACATATTTCGTATATAACATGTAGACACTTAAATAAAAATAAGAATACATTTATTAGTGCTAACTTAATTATGAATATAAAGTTATTATCATTTTATAGTATAATACATAGAGTGATAATTAATATTTTATAATATTAACGGTATTAATAATGATTACACTATTGTAAATATATTTGTTTACATCGTGTATTATACACGTCTTAAATTATAATATTATCCATGACTTATAATTTATCGAGTATTTGAATCTTTAAAAAAAATATGGTAGTACATGATAGTATTCTTTTAGTTCTCTAGATTAGAGACCTTTTTACAAATTACGATTAACTGCATCTTTTGTATTACAACACATTCTGATTAAATAGTTTATTTATTAATATTTTTATAGTTATTATTTTTTTAAATGAAAACATTGTTTTTAAAGTCGAATATTTTCCTAAGAATTTTGTTGTACGGGTAAAAAATCAAATTACGAAAAATTAGTTAGTCGTTACAAAATATTTTATGTTTGGCTGGTATAACTTATAGACATTTATAATATAATAATTAATAAATAATAACTAATGTATTACTGCTTGAATATTCGATGTTCTAAAAAATAATATTTTTATACAAGCGTGATTTTACCGAAAAAATAACTGGCTTCTGATAAAAATTATCTGCTTAGAAGATCCTAAGGTCTACTTGGTTTACTGTTGAGCAGAATTTTAATTTAAGTTTCTACCACGCCTGGTTAGTTGTGGTTTGGTATCTTTACAGTTCTTACCTAAGGAGAGTTTTCACCCGTGAACCAGCCACTGCGCTTTTGAGCCGCTTACTATTACTATTTACCAGATATCAAAAATATAGTGGTGTGATTTACGATTGTTTCGATCATTATTTCGATTGCGTACGTGTATCTATTTAAATTTAGTGAAACGTAGTCATAATTTCATAAAATTACTTAATTATTATTAATAACGTAGTTTTTATTAATTTCAATACAAGAATAACAAATGGTCCAGAGAGTTTCCACAGAATGCTTAATTTTATAATTCATATCAACCAATATTATTATCATTGAATCATTAATCAAAATAAATGTAGACTAAAACAAATATTAAAATATCCACCATACAATACAATTGTGTCCAAATTTAAAATATATTAATTTTTTTTATCAGATATTGGTATTGTATGTTATGTTTAATATCTACTGTACTTATTATTTTTAATCGACCATTGGTTTTATTTCTATATATAGTATGAATTAATATTAATTATTAATTGTCAAGACAATTTATGTCTTTTAATTATGTTATATAATTATTATTTTGTATTACATCCTGTAAAATATATAATAATTTATAATTAATTTACTGTATTTGAAAACTAAAACCACTAGTACATATATATAAAAAAAAATTTCTAGGTTTTAAACTTATTTGATAAAAATTAATAGTTGTATATGTTAAGAGTAGTGACTTCCTTTACACTTTTTTTAAATTAAAAAATCACTCAATTAATGGTTTTGTAAAAAAAAATGATAAATAATTTATCCAAATTACAATAAAACATTTTATAATCTTATCATTTCAGACATGAAGAGATTCAATGATGGTCATTCAAATGCCCCATTTAAACGGCCCAAGATGGGTCCCGATGACATAGAATTAAGAGTTCTTATTCCAAGCAAGGTACTGTTGCTTCCCAAATTTTATGAATTTGAATATTCAAACCATTATAGGTAATCTATTAATAGTTATTATTTTTAGGTTGCTGGTTCAATTATTGGTAAGGGTGGATTCAACATATCCAGACTGCGTACAGACGTGAGTTTTTTGTTTAAAATTTTAAAATTATGTTTGTTAAATGTACTAAAAATTCAAAACCAACCAAAATAGGCCTACTATTGACTATTGTTATATAACATTTAATCCCTTTATAATTTATACTTGTTTGGTTGAGGCACTCAGTTGACCATGAAGGAATATTGTTAGACTATTTTATATTTGTCAATATTCCCAATTATTGGATCTAATAATTAAAATTAATAAAATTATTTATGAAGTGAAGGTAAGTAGGCCTATTTGATATTTTTCCTCTCGGTACATGTTAAGTTTTAAAAAAAGGATACTGGAATTATAAAGTTCAAATAATAATCATGTATAGTTGCTATGTAACTTAACCAAAACAGGACTGATCTTGGAAATTTGTTATGTGTTCTATGCCCATATGCCCATGCCCCTCGATGTGATTAATTTCACATGTCCCGTGGTACCCTGGGCCCCTCTGCATATACCACGAATATGCCCTGAACCTCAATCATCGACGAATACGACCTGCGAACAATAACGGATACTACCTGATGCTGTCCATCTAACAGTACAATGCCACAGTCACTGTCCCAGATTGCCCGGGTCCTGAACGGTAAATCATCCATCATCAATCTCTCATATATATACTTAAAATTTTCTTTTATGCATAACTTTTTTTTTTCTTTAGTAGATTCAGATGTGTATTTATAACCATTTTGTTGTTGATAAATTATTTAATTGACTGAAAGCCTCTAAAATTGAGAAATGTTATTAAAAGAAATTAGGTTGATTTCTCATATGGCTTTCAGGGCTTGCAGTTTTTTTCAAATTTCACTCTTTGTGGTTAATTTAAAAATAGTTTGAAAACTTAAAAATTGCCTCTTACACTGGGATTTTACACTGAAAAAAACTTTTAAGACTGAATCCATTATATCCAAAAACTATTTAAGAATATAAATTAAATATTACAGAACTGTATGCTATATCATTTTCCGTTTGTCCTGTAAATCAGTTTATTTAAACTGATAAATTTCTTTCTCTGTTTGTGAGTTTTATGGGGAAATATACTAAGAGTAGACCAATTAAAAACCTTCATAAATTATAAACTACTTTTTTATTGTTAAACCTATTTATTTATCATTAAATTATATTAAAAAATATTATAAACTTAAAATTTTTCCATTTGATTGATTTTACTATTTTAGTGTTAGTGTCTATAAATTGGTCCATTCTTAGTAATATGCTTTCTTTTTTTGTCGGCCTAATATATTCATGTGAATTCAAATAATCATTTATTTTATTTTTTTGGTAGGATACTGACTATTATTTCAAGTAATGACAATGCTTTGAAAGTTTTGGGTGAAGTTATGGGCAACTTAGAAGATGGTGGCTCAGTAAGTATCTAAACATAAGTAACAATTTAATGTATCAATTTTTATTAATTTAAGTATTATTTATGATTAGAGATTTAAACGTGGTGGAGCTGGTGGTGGTCAAGGTAATAACGATAATCAAGGAGAGACTGATGTTGATGTCAGAATGTTAGTACACCAAAGTCAAGCTGGATGTATAATTGGAAAAGGAGGATTAAAAGTGAAAGAGCTAAGAGAGGTTAGTTCAGCACACATAATAAATTAATAGTTGTAAAAATAAATAAAATAATTTGATGAATTACCTTAAGCTTAGGTTTTATTTTACATTAATAACGACTAAATTTGTACATTGTCGAAAATGAAAAAAAGAATATTTTTCATAATATAATTAATAACCAACAAATTTTACAATAATATTAAATTAACTTAAATTAAATTAAATAGTTTAGATGATTAACTTATAGAAAAATGATTATGATTATGTTGATGAATTTGTGTTATTATAAAATAATTTTTTTTAGAAAACGGGATCACGGATTAAAATTTACACGAGTTGTTGTCCTATGAGTACTGATAGAGTTGTACAAATAACTGGAAAACCAAATACCTGTTCAGATTGTGTAAGGGAAGTCCTGGATTTACTAAAAACTGTAAGTATTTGAAATGTATGAATTTTTTAATGTTTAATTTTATTGATGATTTTATTTTTTAGGCACCTGTGAAAGGGGCAGAAGATCCATATGATCCCAATAATTTTGATGAATACTATTCAGATGAATATGGTGGTTATGGTAATCCAGCTGGTGGTGGTGGTATGAGAGGTGGTAATATGAATCAACGTGGACCACCTGGACCAGGAAGATTCCAAGGCGGCGGCGGTGGTGGACCTATGAATAATCGTGGAATGTAAATATTACATTTATATTTTCTAAAAAATAATTAGAGTATCTTGTATCAATAAATTATATAATATGTAAAGTATAATTATTAAATAAACCAGTTCTTGGATTGCTTTGAAAAATATGCAATTACCGTAAGTTCTGGATATAATTTCTATAAAATATTAGTTTTTAAAAAGTTTTTGTGTTTCTTGTAGTGTTCGTTTTAATTTCTGACTAAAAGTTAACTGTATTATATTTGTATGTCAATTATTTATTGACAAAAATGTGACATGTAATTTTTATCTATTCAATTTTTAATAATTATTGTTTTGTATTAAAGGGCTTATTCCAGAGGCGGCGGTGGTGGTCGTGGTGGCGGCGGTGGATTTGGTGGCGGTGGCGGTGGAGGATTCGGTAATACTGGCGGAGGAAATTATGGAGGTAATGCTGGAGGCTATGGCGGTGGACCCGGTGGTTATGGAAATAATGTTGGATCTGGAAGTTTTGGCGGTGGCGGCGGAGGTTATGGTGGTAAGTTGTATTTTTAGTTTTTTGGTTACTACAATTGTATTTATATGTATTGTTGTTAATTTAGATGGCACCAGCACAAACACTGTTTGTTTTAGAGATTATTATTAATTTTTATTATTTATTAGATTACTTGAGGAAAGTTAATTTTATTTTAATATTTTGGGAAGTGAAAAAAAATATACATTTTGTTTTCATATTTAATCAAATCATGCAATTAAGTATGTTAAATTAACAAAATCCATTAAATTCCACAGTAAAATTATAAAATAATGATGATGAAAAATAATGTAAGAGGCTTAAAACATATTTATTTTATACTATAATCATTGATAATGTAATATAATTAAAATGATTAGAAATGTTAAAAATTAAAAGCACTATATTGTATTAAAACATTTTATACGATTTAAAATTTTTACAAAAATCAATTATTATATTATTTAAAAAAAAAACACATTCAAAAATTTATTATTTAATTGATTGTACAAATTATATATGAATAAATATTACCTATATAATTTTAAATGTAAAGTAAATGCCAAAAAAAGTTATGGTTTCTGGCTCTGAGAATTCAACATATTTTATATTTTTTTAAATTACATAGATGTAAGGTTTTGTTAATCTGAACAGGATTGTGGAATGAGGTTCTTTAACGTTTATCTAAAATAGATTTTATAAATTATTTTTTTCCATTATATAAAAAATATACCTTCAATCCATTACAAATTTGCACTGTATGTTGAATAGAGTGCTATGAATATTAACCATACAAATTTATGTGCGGCACAATAACCCACAGCTGACAGGGAGCGTGTGCCTAAAATGTGCCATAATTTAATTTTTTTTTTAATATCTGGGTTTCTTGTATAATTTAATTCTTATTTTTTATTATAAAAGGTGGCTTTGATGATGGTCCTATGAGTGATTTTAGTATGCCTCCTCCAGCTATGGGTGCTGGAGCCGGAAAACCTGCAGCTTTTAATGGTTCTACGCAAGTCACTATTCCGAAAGATGTAAGTGACAGTTTTACCGTTGACGGAGTTATGCACAAGGCTTGCGTACCGAAAAGCATAAAAATTATCAATAAATGAAAAACATAAGGGGATAATAATTTAAATAACCAAACACTTAATTTTCAAATGTAATATGAGTTAGATTTTATTCAAATTTAAGTAAAAAGAAAAGAGTAATACTAGTAGGGAGGGAGTAATGCATAGTCATTCCTTATGTAAGCGGTAAAAACAAGAAATACTACAGGTAACAGAAAAAAGAAAGCATAATAAAGAGAATGCTTTGATAAGAAAAGACTATGCTTACATAAGTGAAATATGAGATATAAATGTTTCCTTTAAGCTAGTTTACTATATGCTTCAATTAACACTCCAACTAAATTTTGTTTTATTTACATTATTTGATGTTTCGGTACGTTTGTCTTGAGTAGTTCCAATTTAGCGATCAAAACTGTTGCTTCCATTGTTTTTCGGTATGCGATCCCTTGTGTGCTCTTATACGTATTTTTTTTTGTTAATATTATTTTTAATTTCTTTATTGGATATTAAAAACATAAGCAAATAATGCATTTTGGATATGTAATACTATTGATTATAAATACTATATACTAATAATATTTATAATCAATGCTAATACTTACAATTTAACTTTGGTTTCAATTTTGAAAATTCAATATATAAGTTTAATTAATTATCTTATAATACCTTTTGAGGAAATGGAAAATAGAAATAATTTTAATTTAAACATTGTATTTTAAATTAGTTGGGTATACAATATGAATTCATAACTACTCTCATTAATTCCTGGATTGTGGTCCGACATTTTTTTTTGTATATTTCCTCCATTATTTATAGATAAAAATTGAAATAATTTATTGGAAAATTCAAAATTATAATAATTTGAATAATTAAATTATTATATAATTAAATACATATATTTTCAATTAATTTATGGTACATTTTTATAAACTAGTAATAATGAATATTAGTCTAACTTTAATCATTTAACATATATGCTTATTTATCTTTGTTTAACATACTATGTTATCAATTCAAGTATATTTTATAGCATTTAACAATAGTTTTACACTAACTGTAACTGTAATTATTTAGTTGTCATGTAATTAAGTTATCACTTTGTTTGTTAAATTCAAAATTGATTTCTAGTTACCCAAGTTCAGATTTTAGGAAAGTTCATCGATTTTAAGGTCTATTTTAACATACAACTATAGATTATATATTTGGAGATATTTCAAAGTTAGAAATACTATAAATTTTAAAAATTATTTGTTTCATGAAAAAAAAAATAAAAAAATTCTAATTTAATATAATAATTCACTAGTTTATTAAATAATGATATAATTTATTTTTTTAAATTCAAATTATATTGTGTTGATTTCATTATACTTGATTTAAATATATTATTTTACTTTAAAGCTCGCGGGCGCGATAATCGGCAAAGCCGGCGCTAGAATCCGTCGCATACGCCAAGATTCAGGAGCCGGAATCACTATTGGCGAACCCACTGAAGGCTCAGATGAACGAATAATCACTATAAATGGCACAGACAGTCAAATTCAAATGGCACAATATTTATTACAACAATGGTTAGTATTTCATATTTTTATTTTTATCTTAATGTGTATTATTTAAGGTGAAAGGATTTTATATAAAAATTACTAACATGTAAAAACGAAGTGCCATGCAGCTAACTATGGGTTCTCAGCTACAAGAAAACCGTTAACTATCGTATGGAAGACTAGTGATTTTGTTGTTTTAAAAAAAATGTATTTTCCTAACAAAAAGTCTCTAGTCTTCTTACGAAAGTATCGATTAACAGCATGCAACAACCATAACTGCTTTTATCTACTTAATTAACTATCTAATAACTTATATGCTTTATATTTTACTAAGGATATGTATGTTTAAAAAATATTATAATTTTGTATTGTATTTTTTATCTAAAAGTATCTTTATTTTCTTCTAACTTTTTTAATTAAAATTTCATTAAAATGTTTTAAAATAACATTTTATTGAAAATTTAATTTATGCTATTATTTATTTTATGTTAGATATCTTATAATGTTTAACAATATTTTATGTCCATGTAATATAATTTTGATACTGTTTCAACTGCATTTTTTAACCTTGCTTAGTTACATTTTTTTATGGTTAATATGGGAAATAATATAAATTTACTGGTTTTTAAATAAAAAAATGTGTTTGAAATATAAATTTTTTTTTATCAAATTTGTATTATTAAAATATTATTGTTATTTGTTCATGACTTTGTGTAGTACTTATTACTAGTATAGCATTATTTTAACAAAATAGATATTTAAAATCACAATGAATAATTATAAAATTATTTCTAGTATTTTATAATGTTCTCAAAATTTTATCAATTTGTTTTTATTACGATTGGCAGATTTTTATTATTTCCCCTTAAATTAAAAGCATCTAAATATTAAGGTGTTAATGCTTGCATGGATTGTTGTTATTTGTTGTTTTTAAAATTATTTCGTTATTTTAAAAAAACATTGTTTATCAAAGGTATTTAAAATTAATCCTACTAAAAAAAAAAAACAAATTATAATCTATTCTAGCTTAAGAACTGAGTTAAGATTTGTATAATATTTAAATTCATATTTATTTTTGTATAGCTTTTCAAATTACTTTTTAAATTTTATATTGCACATCTGTGTAAATTAAAAACAATTGATATATTTTAAAATGTTGTCAGTTAATTTATTTTAAAACTATATTATGGTTTTTAATTTATAAAATATGAAGTTAAATTTACTTTATTTTTTGTTTTAGCGTTCAAGCCCAAAAACCTGGAGGTCCTGGTGGCGATGGCTTCATGTAAAAAAAAAAAAAATGCAATTTGATTTTTGCTATTCAATTATGTTTTCAATCTTATATTATACTCATTTCATACTATTTAATGTAGTTAATTAGTACCCATTAGTAATGATCCGTGTATTCAATTTCATTTGGTTTTTAATTTGTCTGAGAAGAGGGATAACTGATACATACATTGAGGGTGGCTTGTGCTCATTTTACCTGTATTTTCAGTTGTTTGTGCTTCTATTTATATATTTTTTTTTTTGTAAATATATGACATTATATTAAAACAGATTTCCATCATTTAATTATAGTAAATAAGATTTTTTTTTAATTTTAAACACTTAAGAAATGTAGTAAAATACCTATGAAATACATTTATATTTATTAAGTTGATTTATAATTATTATAAACTTTTGAATATATATACAAAATTATATACATTTTACAACTTTATCCACACATTTTTTTAATTTAAAATATTAATTAGATATTAATTATTAATATTAGGTTATATTTAAATAAATAATTTTATAGACATGTAATTTATTATATGTATTGTGGATGAAAATTTTGTATTGGTGTAATAATACTGAATAAGTAATACAGTGTGTTCTGTGGTTTTAATTGTATGTAATTTTTTTATAATTTACTTTCCTATTCTGAAAATCTTTTCTAATTATTATAATAAGTCGGATATGTTGTACTCAGGACAATTATTGTTTAATTTTGGTAATTAGGCTTATTAAAATTTAATTTACATTATGTGTATTATACAGGAACTTATGGTCATTTTATATTATGTATTAGCATTTTGGTACATATGTTCAAAATTCTTAAGCTAAAGCAGCTTTAACTATACGTATAGGGTATACAATGATTAATAAGTATTATACAAGGTGACTTGCTGAACATATTTTTTTTCTTCTTTAACTATAAATCTATTCAAACATTGCAATAGTTGAAAAACTCGTTTAAATTTTGAATTAGTCGCATAATTTTTTTTTTAAATAAAAGTAAATGGGGGTTTCTAATTTGAAAAATAGAATTCAATATCGCTACAGAACAAAGAGCAAGTTGTACAATGATTTCAAGAATTTAAAAGTATGGTTTTGTATAAGTATACTTATAAATTTCAAAAATAGAATTTGAATAAATTAATTAAATGAAAAAATTAAGTTAAGCATATTTATTTTGTTATTTTGTATAATGCATATCGGAACCAGAGAACAAAATATGTTAATCAAGTTATTAAGTATAATAATTCAACGACATACTCCTTGATGTTAGCTTAATATTGTTCCCTGCTTGGTATAACAATTAAATAACAAAAAAAGAATTATTCTATGCACGTACTAGATAATTTTTAACAAATGTTGAAGTTATTTTTTAAATGTGAAAACAACCATGTATCCATGTCAATTAATTTACTAAGACCAATCTTAATGCTTCATTATGACTGAGTTATTCTATTAACTATTTTTCACATTTTCGTCTTCGATTAGGATTAATTTGATTGATATGATAAATCATTGAATTTAAAAAGACAATCTTAGGCAAAGAAGTTGGATGGATAGATCAGCATCTATTATACCGTGTCTTTGAATTTTGAAGGGAACATGAAAATTCGAACGCTTGATTTTGAATATGATTCAAATTTTTTTTACTGCAGCATATCTACATAATTACTCATGTAGTCATGTAGGTATTTGAAAAATGTCAATTTTTAACTTCTTAAGACTAAACTACGTTTATTCTACATTGATCATACGTTGGCGATAGGTATAAATTTATTCGTACATTTTTCGTTAAAAAACCGTCTATTCTACGTTGACAATAGGTATAAACTTATTCGTACATTTTTTCTTATAAAAATACGTTGTTTCTACGTTGATTATTGGTTGGTCGAACTTACGTCGAAATATTGGTAAGCATTAACGTGTATAATGTACGTAAAAATGTTTACTGAGACATTCATTGTTGCCGCCGATCTGTGATCGTCACTAGTACCTAATTTTATTTAGATATGTTTAAATAATTCGGCCATAGAGACACTGCTACAATATTTATCATGGCCATTCAAAAAGTATTAATTCAATAGTAAGTACCTACATATTTAATTTTCGATTTAAACAAATTCCCACACCTGAAACGTTTGTTTTAAATTGGCACACCACCAGGGGAGGACGCAAGAAAAAATTTCGGAGGGGGAGTGAAAAAATAAGAATAATTCCGTTATTTTGAAATAATTGTTAATTATTTGAAATCCATCCATTCATTTGGGGGGGTTGAACCCCCAAAACCCCTCCCTAAACACAGTGGTACTGCGATCCCTGCATCCGACCCTGCACACCACACACCACACCGTCCTTACCCAACATTTCCACCACACTATAATGTTAACATAAGTTTTTAAAACTAACAAACCTAATGTATTGCAGTTGGTTTTTGTTTTCCACGTATTTTTGTTAAGTTTTAACAACTGTTATCAATAATTATAAGCGGCCACACGGGCCAGATTAGGAATATACGTACGGTGGTGAACGTGTTAAAAACCGCTGCATTAGATAATAATTAATGACTAAATGAAAACAAAATAATTTTTTTTTTTGTGTACACAAAAAATGTTATTTATATTATAACATAATAAAAATAATTTTTATAACAATGAACATATAGATATTAATCAACCAACATAATACTTAAAAGCTATTGATGGGATAGACGGATAAAAAAATTAGAGAGAAACCCGATGGCGTTCGCGAGGATAGAACTCTTATGGCCATTAGTCATCAGCACGATTAAAGATAGTATCTTTAATCGTGGTCACCAGTTATATTCACATTACCGCATAATGCCTCGGGTGGTCGAGTGTGGTATTGGATTATACGGTTGCAGGTTCGCGACGACCCGCGACCGTGACCGATTGGTGATGACAACGCGACTACAGCGGACTGAGGGCGACCAGTGCGATATCTTGTACTTGATAGCGACGGCGGTGAGTGAGTGCAAGTACACTTGCAATAGAGTGCAACGGATGGCGGTCGGCTGTGCATGTTCCGCCGACGGGATTTGGGGGCGAAAATTCAGTGAACCACCGCACTGGTTGTGTACGAATGTCCGGTAAGTCATGGGCGGATGTTGCGCCGGTCGAGTTCGAATGACCGCCCATTATTGATGCCCCTGGAAACGCTGCGGCCGGTCACAGTGTCAACTGCACTAAAAGGTTTTATGGATATCCGTTTCGCCGCAGCCATCTACGGGTACCGGTCAGCCGCATCCATACCCAACATCCGGTATCTGTGGGGTGCTCGATCATGTCGGCGACCGAAGTCGATAAGCCAGTCGAATAGTCTCGACTCTCGATATAAACATCGTACTGTCAATGTCTGCTATAACACGACTGCCTGAAAAACACGACCTTCGAGGTTTTCCGAAAATGTGATATAGAAAACATCTTTACACGATTGTGCACTTTCGGTCTCCTTTTTCCTTCTTACCTATGTCTACCTATCCGAACGTCCGACAAGCTCAACTTCTCCTGCTTCTCCTCT
Source organism: Rhopalosiphum padi (assembly GCF_020882245.1). Classification (NCBI taxonomy): domain Eukaryota; kingdom Metazoa; phylum Arthropoda; class Insecta; order Hemiptera; family Aphididae; genus Rhopalosiphum; species Rhopalosiphum padi. The sequence goes on from NC_083597.1 coordinate 37,961,884, forward strand.
AAGTCCATTAGCATAGGGTTAGCACAGCGTCGCACAGCTGCAACATATGATCTATATAATTCTAACGGTCTTAAAGATACTCCAGAGACCACTCTGGCGTCTGTTCTGCATCGATTGTACAAACGGCACCGGTGACCGCGGTGCCTACAAAAATAACAAACATATCCTTATCGTCCTCAATCTTGGGCTTTGGTACAATTGTTTCTGCGGCTGTACCACCAGGTTTACCCCGGTTGGCCTCGATATCTATCGTTGGAGGTTCGACCGGCACATAGGAATCGGTTTCCGCGTAGCCGATGACCGTCGTCATTAGCTGCAATGTGTAAGCAAAAACTATATACACGATCTATATTCTATATAGATGTGCCATGTGCATTATAGTATTTGGTTTTGGTGGAAGGCACCGGCGTCAACGTCCGTTTGTCCTCTGGACAAATGGACGGTGCTGCCCAGTGGTGTTGCCGGGATTTTTTTAGGGGGGGGGGTTGTAATAAAATAAAATAAATTTACAACCGTGGTAAAATAATAAAATAATTGAACGATAATGATTATTATCACCAGTGCAGTCGATAACGTGAATACGGCATAACAGAATACATTTTACCACGACCAAGGTGGATATATATATCCACCTTGGGAACTCGCGTCGTATGCTATCTACCTGAACTTTGATCGCGTTATATGTTATCTACCTTTCGGTTGATATCTACTTAATACTTTGTACGGAGACTAATATTGCAGGTGTAACCGTATAATTATAAACATCAATAATACACTCTACAGTCTACACTTTACACATATCATAGCTAGTAGACATATGACTTTTGTAAAAGTGGTGTATGCTTAAATTATTTTCAAATTAAATTATTTTATTAAATTATTTATGTAATTATTTTTTGTTAAATCAAAATGGAACATTTTATTGACTTTTATAGACATGTTATTTACAATGATGAATCTTGCACCAATTTTTTAAAACAATGTGGTGTCTTACCCACTGCTAAAGTATGCCAAAAAGTTAATTCAAAATAAAATATGGCATAAAAACACGTGGTGCCACTAATTTATTGGAACGGCAGTTGATGGAAGAGTGGTGACGTTCACTCAATGCATCAAAGAATCTTTTTGACCAGTTTTTTGAAGACATGAAAAAGAGTTCTTTAATGTAATTAATGTCTAGATGCACAGACGACACCAACAATCTACAAATTGCGGGGTGGAAAATTGTAGATAACATACAACGCCAACACACAATTTTGGTAGATACATTTTTCATGTAGATAGCATACGACGCGAGTTCCCCACCTTGACCACGACCGTATTCCTATATTATAAACATTATATTTTTGAAATAAATACGGCCGAAAGGGGAAGCAGTTCGACACCCCGAAACCCTCCCTGGCTACGTCACTGCATGGTGCTGCCAACTCAAAATCTACGCCAGGAGCTTCAGTAAAGAATATTTGTGCAAAATAATATGTTTTAAGAATATATATTGCTAAATTGGAGTTTAATTTGAATTTTGAATATTTTATAAAAAAAATGTAACAGTTTATAAGAAAATGCATAAATATATTTTTGATCCGTCAGTTTCTACCCGTAACATAAAATTTATTTTTATTTTTATTATTTAAAACATGTCATTATTATTATTTTTTGAATTCTTAAATCTAAATTTCAGGTATGTAACTACTAACTATGTGCTGTAATAGTGTAATCACACATATAAAATATAATTAAACGATATACCTAAATACCTAATCATATTATACATTAAATATGACTGTTTGAATCATATAATAAATAATCTACCTATTACCTATGTCTATGCCATTATTGCCATTATGGTTTGAATAATTTGTATAGATTAGAATTAATTTAAATATCTTATAATTTTCGTTCAGTAGGATCAATTTTGTGTGTTTAACTTAAATATTAGAGTGAAATAATCTATTATCAAATGTAAAGGTGAGAACATTATATTATAATATGTTTTTTTGACAGGTTTTTACGATATTTTAAGTTTTAAGCAAATTATGAGCATTTTCATACTTACGACTCGCTTAGAAATATTATATAATAGGTATCTATAAAATTACTATTATCATTTATCAATTTTATATTATTGATTTTCACACGTTTTTGTTAATAAGTTGTTTAATATTGGTTTTTATTTGATATATTATTAATAAATTCCAAAATGGTATTGCAAAATTAATTTATACCATTTGAAAATTATGGCTATACTCGTATTTTCGGTTTCTTTTTTTTTGTAACTAACTGATGTAAAAAAAAAAAAAAAATTCATAGAAAATCTTGTATTCATATGTATTTTAATCATAGATAAGCTTTTTGACTAAGGAAAAAATATTTTCATAGCATACATATATCAAACTATATTTAGTTATTGAAAGTACAGGCTGGTATTCCAATGGTAATGGTTATATTACAAGAAACATTCAATAGTTAAAATATTAAAATATAATTAATAAAGATATAATAAGAAAACAATTATAATGAACAACAAAGAAAACATAAAATATATGTACAATAATATACAGTAAGTTAATTAGAAGAGTGAGATGGTTCAGTATTGACAATTCTCACAATTCTTACAAGTGGCTCATTAGCATTTAGCAGTATAGTTTGTGTTACAAGAAGGAATATAAAACCGATTGTTATTACGTATGGACAAAGTAAGAATTTTAAAACAGATGTAAAAGGGAAGATTTGAGGAGTACATTTTATCTGAGAGTAAATTAGAAAGAAAAATAAATTCGCTTGTACTCTTTTATCGGTCAACAACGATACTTGCAGAGAATAAAGGTCTGGAAAATAATTTTGCTGGTGCTTAATTATTGAAATATACTTGTAATATATGTGTTGAAAAAAAATTCATAATTGTTTTTCGGGGCATCGCCCATTTGCGCCAAAATAAATAAGGCATGTTATTTCCGACCGCCCATTTGCGCCAAATTCACCTGGTATAATTATAATAAAATAATATATTTTTTTCTTAAATAATAAACAACAGTTAGAATTTTATTTAAATCATAGTCAATTTTAAAAATAATAATCAATAATATTTATAATATAATATTTTATAATTTTCTATTGCTGTTAAAGTGTTAAAGTAGTTTTTAATCTTTTTTTAACTTGTGAATTTTTTTGGGGGTTAGGTATATTTTTAATACTACTATTGACAGACTTATAAAAATAACTTTATTATACGTTACAGAAACGACGTCTTTTAAATATACAAATTAACCAATTATTTAATGTAAAATGTTTAAACAGGTAAATTTGGCGTAAATGGGCGGTCGAAAAAAACATACCTTTTTTATTTTGGCGCAAATGGGTTATACCCAAAATGAATTAATTTTTTGGGCGAATGTAAGTTCCTACACGAGACCTAGCAGGTAAACAAGATACATATGTTAGTTCCTACACGATAAAATAAGGTACATGTGTAAGTTCCTACACAGTAAAAAGCAGGTACATGTGTAAGTTCCTACACAGTAAAAAACAGGTACATGTGTAAGTTCCTACACAAAGTATGTTATAAGTTATCAATCTAATATTAGTTATATCATATTCTAATACTGTCATACATTTTAACCCTTTATTCTATATAATATATAATTCTTTATAATATTTAATAATTTACCTTATAAATATTATCAATTTAATAATTTTAAAAATAATAATTGTAATAATATAATAATAATTCGTCATTTATTGTAAAAAAAATTATACAAATAAGGCATTCTATATAATATTTAATAATTTTAAGTATTTTATAGACGTAGATTGATAACTTATAATATTCCTAGTGTAGGAACTTACACATGTACCTTTTTTTATCGCGTAGGAACTTACACATCACATATGTAGGAATTAACGTATGTAATTGTCTACCTGTTACTCTCGTGTAAGAACTTACGATTCCCCAATTTCTTTTGGCGCAAATGGGTAACTCCCGTTTTTCGTGTACAATTATTATACATCATTGAACTTGAATTTAACACATTCACCATTCACGTACCTTCACTTACAGTGACCCATTTGACATATAATATGCAACAGTGTACATAGCAGTACTCGGTACCCATTTCTTTGCCTTTTATTATTATTAGGTATTTTTTAAATCCGTAAATACTTACAATACGAATTTTTGATATTATAACTATGTATATTTAATTGACAGGGAACAATAAATTCAGTTGAGGAGAACTGGAGAAGAAAACAATAACAATGAAGATCTTTTACATATAGGTAATGTTAAATTATCCAATCATATAAAATCTATATAGGTAACGTACAAAAAATATAAAATAACTATTCGTACATTAAATTACAAATCATCATTTTTTAATAAGCACCTAGCTATCACAGAGTGAAAATAATATTTTCAAAGTAAAATTTAAATAATTATTATAAAAATAATATTATTACATATTTAAAATTTAAAATTTTTGATAATACGCGAGGTTAAATTAAAAAAAAAATAATGTCAAATTTAGTTTTGTTGCCCTTGGAAATAAGGATCATGATGTCAATGTAATCAATAGTAATATCTAATAAAATGAAAGTTGATATTAATTTTCTAAAATCACTTTTGAGACCACTGACACTGTGTGACGTGCGGGTGACTGCTAAAATGGCCACTAAGTTACCATCAAAAATATTTATTTTCACCCGTCTTGTTTGAAACTGTTACCTACAAAAATAACGATCTATATGTCCTTGATCCCTGTAATACGGTGCCTGTAATATTCTGTAATATAACCGTGGTGGTTAGGTGGTGTATCCTACTATCCTAGCTACTGCTATTTTTGCTTCACCCTAGCCCTGGCGGTTGTTTCGACTTTTCGAGGCCCCTCGGGATTTGGTTAATCCCAAAAATAATAATTCATGGCAATTATTAACCGTAAATATTATAAAAGTTTTAAGATAAATACAAAATAAGATCAAAATAATAAATAAATGGCGTAATAATTTAATATTGTGCAAATATAGTTGCGGTTTAATTATATCTTATTGAGGTTTGATATAATTATTTAGGAAATGAAATTTCTTTTAGAATTATAATAGCCATTCAGTAGTATTGTTTATGTATAAGTACATACTAATAAAATATGGTCTGCACAATTAAATTATAATAATTACATTTATGTGCCTACAACATAATTAAGTAGTTAAACAAATTACAACTAATAATTGATGATATTATGTACCTACTACTTGTCTACCTATACTATTCACTAATTATCAATAATTGTTGAAGTAACTTAAACTAAAGTTTGCATGTCGGCAAGTGAATGATAGACGTAATTTTAATTTATAACTACAATTATTCGGTTGAAATAATTATAAAATTAAGATGACGGCGAGTAGCATCAGTGCATCACCAGTACTACCCATACACGCGTGTGTTGTCTCCATATCTTATAAAATAATATATCAAAGTTGAGTTCAGCGGAACCAATTTTATGTTGTTAGTTTAAATATTTGATTGAATTGAACCTAATATATATTATCAAATTTGTGATACTTCACTGTATAAACATAGATAGGTATTCATATTATAATATTACAAAGCAATTAAAATATCAAAACAAGCAAATAACGCTATACGCAGCTATACAAATATATAAACTAATTGATAATAATAATAAATAATAATACGATTAATACCTATATCAATATTTGTATAATGTATTCCTTACCTTTAAGTAGTATAAACTACTATAAAGTACCTATCGCAGTGAACATGCAGCGAACTCTATACATTATATACATATACAATTTAATATTATTATAGTATAGTATATAGTAAATATACCTATATTTAGGTACAATATATATTTTTCTTGCGCGTGGGGAAAAATTTTGATACAAATTAAAGGAATAAAATATAGTTTATCGCGAAGTCGTTTAATATTTTAATCAATGCTGCACTTTATTATTGCTCTCAGTGAGGGGTTTTAAGTGTTTTTATTCAGAAGTAATTGCAAATAATAGGGTTAAATGATTGAAATGACTAGAGTCAAGCGTCGGCTGCACCTTTATAATATAATATATTCACCGTCCCCTACATCGGATAAGGTTATAATATTATATATTATAGGCATTTCATTATTATTAGGCGGGCGCGTGGCCATTGATGCTTTATTTAATATCACATATAGGTAATCAAATTAGTGTCGTCCACGCCCGTCAATTCATTTATGTATGTACACAATATGTATATTGTATAGTATTATGACGGTGACGGTATACATACGAACGGGCGGAAAAATAACCCCTCGTGGCGGGATAACTCAATAATTTTACTCTTCATTATATACATAAATGCACATTTCACACACACACACACACACACACACACACACTACCGTATATAATAATATCAAACTATCAAAGAGTATAAATGAACACACGTTAGAGCGTGAAAAAAATTGTCGGTCATAAAGATGTAGAACGTATGTTATTATAGAATATTATTATGGCGGTTTATTATAGAGAATATATTTATTTATATTTATTTTTATTCTTTGAAAAAAGAACACTTAAGTCTAATGCGCGTTTATGATATTATTATCGATTTTGAATCAAATGTAGACATGTATCTTATGTAACTGTATAAGTGCTGAAATAAACGTATTTTTATTTTAAACTTATTATAGAACCGCTTTCTCATTGGTGTGTACCAACTACTAGTGTACCTATAATAAAATTATACCCTTTATACGACCTTATATATAGAATTTATAGTATCGCATCTAAATAAATAGGACATTGCGGTGTCTTTTATACAGTTATATACATAAACACACAGACAAATTATCTTGAAATTCGTCTAAATGATAAAATCCATAGTGGAAATTAGATATGCAAGTGTATGTGTGTGTCTGTGTCTATAAAATGACGGAGTATATTATATTCGTATTTTTATTAATTTTATAGATATTTATTTAGATCACGTTTTAATTTAAAAAAAAAATATCATTTACATGACGGGTGTTGGTAGGTAATTATGTGTATAAATCATATTTTAATACATTATCTATTTTTATGAATTATTTTTAAATGTATACCTACTATAGACAGCAGGCGCGAACACAGGAAAACATTTCGGTGGTGGGGGTAGGGTTTGAAAAAATGTTCATAAATATCATATTAATATATTATTAATTTGTAGGTCAAGTAATTTAATTTTGTTCCTGATATTTCGACTGGGGGGCCCTGCGTTTGCACCTGATAGACAGAATAATAATTAATAAATAAAATATTTTGTTTAATATTAAAATAACTGACCAGTTTTTGAAATTAATTTTCACACTTCTTACTTAATTGTATTATATTAACGAGTACGAGTACCTACTTACCCGAATTATCAATAATTTAAATATTAAATGATATTATACAATTTTCAATTGTACAAATTATAATAATGCATTAGAATAAATTATTTAAAACATACATTTATGTATTGCCGGTTATTTGCTTAAAATTATATTTATCATTATAAATTATAATAATTAATCCCTAATATAAATTTATTATACATTTGAGCTATTCAAATATAATGTTTGTTTACTTAAAATATAGCGACAGATAAAAAAATTGGAAGACAAACAATTTTATTGGAAGTGTGTAACGCCAAAGATAACATAATATTTGTTTTCTTATTTGTCAGACAACTTTTCTTATTTTTAGTTTTTACATTACATATTTTATAATTTAAAACTATAACTAAATTAATTAATCTATATACCTACCTAATTAGTAATTAGGTATATGTTTGAAATATTATAAGAAATATATATGGATACGATTGGTTTCTAACTGTTTTGTACACAGTTTAATAATAATAATAATAATAATAATAATAATAATAGATAAGTGGTTTTTAGCTTTAATTAGAAAAATCTTTGTTGTTCGTAATTTCGCTGTACGCTATTTAGCATATGAGAGTGATCACCGACAATATCTATAATCTCATCATCAGCATCATCGACGTCATCATCGTCGTCCACTTCAGAGACTTCACTCAGGTCGTACCGTTGACTCCTCTCATCATCGTTGTTGAGCGACCTACTTTGTCGAGCTAAATCCTTGGACTCCTGAATGCCTGTATCTAATACACCGCAAACTGATCCTTTAGATGAAAAGTCAACAGGATAATCTGAAGTATATAATTTTGTTTAGTATATATTCAACTCATAACTTAGGTTATATACAATTAATATGTAATTATTGTACTTGTATATAATTGCAATGTGAGACTGACCTGTGGTTAGTGATTTGTTTGCAGTGTTGTCTTCAGGTTTTTCTGAACCAATAACCGCTGTATCGTCATTAACTTTTCTCAATTGTTTTTTATGTTTCATTCTTCGATTTTGAAACCATGTTTTGACCTGAAGATTAATGATTTAATATACTATTGAGTATAAACACAACAATACCTACTACTTACTAGTTATAACTATATGTAGTTAAATTATTAGTTATTATTTACCTGTGTTTCAGACAATCTCAGTTCGGTAGCCAGTTCAACCCTCTCGGGCGTGCTTAAATATCGTTGTACTTCAAATCTTTTTTCTAGTCCCGTGAGTTGTTGATCGGAAAATACAGTCCGAGCTTTTCGTCTACGACATAGCCTAGAGCTTAATTGACCATGGCCATAGTCTGATCGGGCACCCCAAATACTTCCAAAAGGTACCCCTAAAATAATCATAGTAACAATCATGTTGCATTATTAATATTATTTCGAAATAAAAATATATAAATACCAAAGCACGAAATCTATTTCCAAAAATTAAGATCATATTTATATCCATCACTGATATAGTCATGGACCATGGTATATAATATATGTATGATAGCAAAAAACCTTATGAAATAGTAAAAACGCTAATGTACAATTTTAAAGGTGATTTTTAATAGAAAATGTAATCTAGTAAATATTTGTGGGAGGGTGGAGGGCAAATATTACTTTTATCAAAATCAAAAATTTTTCAGCATCTATTTTTTAAAACTAACAGAAAAACTAAATTAATTAAGAAAAATGGGAATAGTTACGCAGTAATATTTTTCGATAGATTGAATTACTTTTTTTTGGTAATTAAAAATAGAATAGCTGTATAAACTTTCACTAAATATTCATATTAGAATTGACTAGACACTAGACATGATATAATTTTCAAAAAATATTCGCTCTTTCTGTGATATTAAGGATATTAGACATTTTTCAATTTATTTGGTTTATTTTCGATTTATATATTATGATAAATTATTGTTTATGAGTAAAAAAGCTTGACATTTTCATATTAAGTTCCTCTTAAGTTATTTCTATTACAGTTAAAATATAATAAAAACATATATAGTACGATTTCTGTTATTTTTTATGTAAAATTTGATGTTAATCAATAAATATTAATCGTATAGAGACTTAAAACATTCCATTCCAATATTAATTAAGCTAAGATTTCCTAATCACAAGATTAATCATAAAATATTTAACATATCATAATTCAATAATCCATCTCAGTGAACTATTCAACGGTGTACATTCAATACCTATAACACAGTAAAGTAACTTTCACTTTTTTTTTTAATTTAATATTTATTTTAACGAATTACAAAATTACCTATTTATTTAAATTTAATGATCACCCAATTTTTTTTCTTACAAATATTAACCTTTTTTGTGAATTTTTTAATTCCCCTACATGGCTAGGTACATAAATATTATAGTAATACGAACTCAGTTCAAGAGTTAGGATGGTTATACAAATGTAGTAGTTGATCATATTTTTTTTAAATATATAAAAGTAGGCACTATTGTAAATTACTGGTTCGCAAAGAAGAGCAGAATGCGAGAAATATCTAAATATCAGATCGTATTTAGTTTTACACTCCGTTTTATTAACTAATATTTACAGATAATATATTCTAATAAGTACTTATATTTAATTTTTATTAATAATTACCTTGGGGTGAAATAAAAAATGGTTCTGCAATACCATTTTTGTGCATATAATGTGCTGGATATGATAAATACGCAGAAGCCACCGTTGATGGTAACATCGGGAAGCATTCTTGACTTTGTGGCAATTGATGATTTCTATTTCTTTCGTGACTAGTTACCTGGAACTTTTATTCATTTTTTATTTTAAGACTGAAATAATAATGAATTTAACACAGGCAGATGTAAAAGAAACCTGTATACTTTTATTATAATCGTGTATACCGCGAGTGACACAAGATAGGTACTTGTTTCAAAGGACTAAAAAGCATGTTGATTTACAAATAAAAGCAGTATTCAAATTTTTAAGTGTTCTTAAGAGGATGCTGTCAGCGCACTATATAATATATTTAACATAGTTAACTATAGTTGTTTTCTCTCTCTAATACACTTCAAACATTCATAAAACATATTTATGCAAAACAGTTTTTTTTAGTTTTTGGGTAATTTTAGAGAAAAATCATTTATTATAAAAATTGCATAGATTAATATTTTTGATGATTTGTGACATTATGTTGTCTAAATATTGTCTCAAAAACTGTAATTTTCATTTATATTTATAATTTTTTTTATTATTTTTTAAGTAAAATAATAATAAAAAAAAAATATACAAAACTGATCAAAAACTCTCAAAAATATAATTCTCTATAATTTTTGTTAATATTTAGTTTTTCTCTGAGGTTACTCAAAAACTATAATAAACGATTTTGGGTGAATGCGTTTTATCTATGCTGCACATGAGCCAAAGAGAAAAATAAATGGAATATGGTTATTATCTCATCTATAGATTTGTCTATGTCAAATATGTCAAATTCAAATTTGAAATTTTTTCATAGGATCAAAATGAATAAGTTAAAAACTTAAAATAAATATATTTAACTAAACACTTATATTTTATACTCGAATTAAGAATACAAACATCATTTGGGGTTGATTCTCTTTAATATTTTTATTAGTTATAAAATATACTTAAATTATTATTAATTATTATATTCAATTGGCCCATATACATAGATACATTTTTATAAACTTCAGTGAATCATAGATTTTCATACAATACATTTAGCCATGTAGGTGAAATATTTTAGTTAAATATGTTATTTTAAATAAACGTCATCACTGATCATTGAGTATTAAGAATTGAAAATAATAATCTCGAAGAATTTATCTACTTTTAATTTATAAAAAAGAAAGATCGATTTTGCTATATTAAAAGTAGTGTGTTAGTGTGTAATGCATATAAAAATATATTTATAACTAATAATAATTATAAAAATAAATAGATACTATTTAATTATCATTATTTTTATACAGTTTAAGTGTTATTGGTTACGGGCGTACTGCGAAAGCATTTCTGTATCGTCGTCGGTTCAAACAGAAATAAAATATGCATAATATTATAATATCATATACACATTAGCAATATCTTTTGGTTATACTATCAATAAATACTTTTAAATATCTCTATTTTAATATAGAATTAATATCATACATATTATATGAAGGATATGCATATTATTATTATAATATTATTTTAAAAATATCTGTTTGTTATTATATCAATAAACAATTTTGATTATCTCAATTCTAATATAGAATTAACATTATACTGATATGAAGAAATGTATATTTTTCTTAAATCAAATTAGTGTTATTTTTTTGTTATTATATAAATAAATACTATAAAATATCTCGTTTTGAATATCAGAATAACACAATAAAAATAAAAATAGTAGAATAATTATTTTAAGCTATTATTATAATATTATAAGGATATCACTAAGTGAAATATCTTAATATTTACAGTAACCTGATATCATGTTATTAATATCAAAATCATTTATTTGCTGTATGGGTATTTTGTTAGTTATTTTGATGGGTGGAGGTACCAATTAAAAAAAATTATTTTATTTTATAGTAGGTATATAATAATATATTCAATATTTATCTTTATAAATTATAAATTATAATGATTTACACGGACATGTACGAAGAATTAATTCTATATGTGAAATATACTTTTGGTGTCAATATAATCCATTAGGGATTTCAACACTAACCTACACTCCCAAGAATCACGTTTTTATGAAAAAATGAACAATATAATATATATTATATACTGATACCATAGTATAAAACTCATAAAATTACGATGTATTATTTTTTAAATTATAGGAATTTATATATTTTTTTTTAATTAGGTATTATACCTACTTTCTAAACTATAGATTATAATTAATATAAATTATTAATTGCAGTATAAAATAAAAAATACACTACTAGTTTTTTATGAAATACCTACAATTTAATGTTATTGAAACAACCTTAATAATAGTCAATATTAGTTGTATAGCTATATTCTATTTTATGTATTTTTAAGTAAGACAATGATTTAGAGGAAAAACATTTTATTTTTGGTGCATAGATTTTTGTTACAGAGTTTGTATCATCAAAGTGTAGACATTTTAAACTTTAATTTTGTATATTTTAAATTTAAAATAAATGCATATTATAATTTATTATATTAAATTATTAAATCAATTTAAGATTAATAATTAGACGCATTAATTATATTTAATCATTGCATGATCGTACAGTGTACTGTATTTATCTGAAATATTCTGGCCACTTTCATAGAAATTCACCAAGTAGAACTAACATTATTTGAAATATTAATTATTGTCTTTTTCCATAAAGTACAAACATTACTCTTCCACCTATAATAGTGTCACTGCAGGTCATGGTTTTGAAATATGATTAAAATATTTAAATGTTCTAAATTGTATCATATTATATTACGAGTATATAATTTAGTATAATCAGCCATCTTATTCTAAAAAATCTGAAATGAAATTTGTATATACTATAAATTATTATAATTTTATAATCAAATTATCAAATTGATTTTCACTGTCATACAATTATGAGGCGTTAATAAATATTTAGGTACATGAAAAATATTTTATTTATTACATGCAAAAATATTCTATATTATCTCGGTTGGTCAATTTTTAGATAAGGTGGAAAACATTTTGGTTTAATGTTATATAATAAATATATATATAGTTTTAAGTTTACATTATACGTTTAATAATAATAAAATACCTCTGAATTTGGTCTGTTATTCTTTGATCTGAATAATATGTCCTCAATTAAAAATGATGTGGAGTGTCCGGGAGACGATTTCCTCTGGTTTTCTGGCATTTTATTTGGCTTGATTATTTAAACTATATAATAAATGACGTCGCGTTTCCTAGAAGCTTGACGGGCAAATTGTTCACGATTTACTACACCAAAACCCGTAAACGCGCAGGCATTATGTGTTACTTAGTCACCCCAAAAGACCGTCCCTTCGACGGCTCCCATTGGCTGCATTGATCGGTGCCAGCCCTTTCGTATTGGCTTGGTGGTAGCCATACTGGAACCCTTCATCCTGGCTGGAGGGAAAACGGAGATTTAAGTGTTATATACTAAACAAGTTAGGATTGTCAGCAATTAGTCGGTAAACGGGTGGGTTGGCTTTGTGAGAGGAGGGTGTTCAAAAAGCTTCTTCTCGTTATGAGATTCTCAGTAAAAATTATTAAAGTCATAATATAATATATAAAGAAAAATATGAACACTGATGAATTGAGAATTCACCGTAGCGTAGGTAGGTATGCAATATTTATGTTCAACTACCTACCTAAGTTATTATTGAAAATATTATAATATCAAAATATTTAAAAAATAGTTGTATTCGTTGTATTATAAAAAAATAAATAAATTACAATTGATTTTTAAAAATCTATTTTAGATTAATTTACAATTTCCATCAGTTATTATTTATTATTATTATACGAGCTGGTGGTGTTTGAAATTGTCTTTCAATACAAAATAGTATTCAGAGTTCAGACATATTCTAATCGCATAAAGAATATAGTTTGAACAATATCTAAACACTAACAAGATACTGTTATCATGTATTTAATTGTTTGAAACAGAAGCAAGCTTTAATTAGAAATCTATTAAGCTTCAAAATACAAGATAATTGTTGTAAGCCCCTCTCAACTTACAAACTGTTTAAGTTTAAAAAAAGTTTACTTTCTCCTCATTTCTAACAAAAAATGTTTAATTACTAGTTTGTTATACCTATATAGTTTTTCATCGCTTAAAAATATAATAATTAATAAGATTAGCAAAATATGTATGAAATTATTATTATTATACAAATATTTAAAAACCAATAATAATTCAGCTAATAAATCATCATAATAAAATTAAAATATATTATAGAATTATATACCATTATTTATTATTTTTATTTTAATTAATTAATATCATTATTATCAAGTATAAATTTTTTACGGATTTTTCATTTAATAATCATATTATGTAATTTGCCAAAATAAACAAAAAATATTTAATTTATACCACATCTAAAAATAATTTTGGTAATTTGTACCACATTTAAGGTTGTAATTTAGAACCATATCCGACTAAATAAAACGGTATTATATATAATTTGCTCAATTTTATAAATATTTGGTTACATTAATTGTAATTTGTGTTATTTTTCATTTTATCAAAATTATAATTTGCGCCACTTTAAAATAATTAGTTCTTTTTACACTTATTTATATATGTATTTTAAATGCGTAATTTGTGTAATATTTCAATTAATAATAATTTTATAAAATAAGATTACCCATAATACCTAGCATACTCATTTTCTTGTACTGGTAAATAACAAGGAGATTAAGCTCTTTCTATCAATGTTTGCACGATACAACTGATGTATGTTTGGTAAATTTACCAAGTTTTCAATTAACAATTGAATTAGAAAGTTTGGCGTAAATTTAATAATTTGCATTTTGTTTTCTGATATGTAGTAAAATTTACAAAACTAATTTAATTTTTTCTGTGTGCAAGTTACATGTTTTTATACATTTTGGGGTAGATTATATAATATATGTACACACTTAAATATACCTATCTGTAGCGCGAAACGCCACCTCCCAAAATCTTTTGCAATACTATGCAATAATATCTTTTTTATTTTATTTTTAAAATTTATTTTGAATATTATGTGGATTAAAAAAAAAGCAATCTTATATCTAATATTAATAATAATATGCCATTCAATAATTATTTTGGAGTAATATTTTGAATATTAATGCTGATTATAAAATTATTTTTAAAGATAGAGTATTTGCTGTGTTTTTAAAATAAAATATTTTTTATCAATGAATAATCATTAAGTTTCCTTATATTCATTTAATAACTAAATGTTTAAGGTTTATCTTAATATAATTTATCTTAATATTAATTTGTTAATTATAACAAATGGTAACTTAATAATAGTTATTAGTTATTACAATATGACAATATGAAAACGTATTTTACTATATAATAAATAATAATATAGATTTTTATATTTATATTTATATGTCATTAATAAATTATAAATATATTACTCGTATATATTGTAATTTAATAAATTATTTAAATACCTAATAAAGATTTCAATATTTTATTAACTATGGTTTGTTTTTGTAAAAAAACATATCTTTAGCTATGTCTAGACGAAAAACAAAAAAAAAAACAGAAAAACTATAAGTGTAAATTATTATATATTTATATCATATACTTACTTATCAGTTATTACAATAATTTAAATTTATTCAAAACCATAATATATTTTCAAAATACTCTGGCTTAAACATTTTTTTTTTAATGTGACTTTTTGATATTATTACGGTTTTAGTAATTATGATTATTTAAAAAATATTAATAATGTATTTGTTGTCTATTATTTCGGTACAATAAAATTGTAAAAACTTGCATATTATTATAAAAATATTACTAACCTATAGGTGGGTTTTTTTAGTTTACCGTTATAGATTGTAGGTATATACTTACCTACAATCTACTACCATATACTATTAACAGCAAAATAGTCCCACAACATCCAAGTACTTATAGCCTTTATTATTTTAAGTGTTGTTCATTTTTCATAAAATATTTTAATCGCGATTGTAATTTAAAATTGAATGAAACTCGTAAGATATGTGTATAAAATAATAATTTCGTATGAAACAAAACGTGTTTATTTAAAAAATAACTAATTATATAATATATAATATACCTAACACTATCGTAACATTATCTTTATATTTAGATGATCCAATTGCTTGAGAATACATGCAATGTGTGACGAGTAAAAAGAAAACCACTACACGCATTATCCTTTCCTCTTCTAATTAAATTTTAATAAAAACACGCCTTTGTAAACATCATTTTCATCAAGTGCTTCGCACAGACCATCCGTGCTCTATCTGTGTAATACAGAAATTTAATGAACCCTCGCTATAGGGTTTTAATAGAAACCGTGATGCTTGTTCTGATCTATAATCTT
The DNA here is from genome assembly GCF_020882245.1 of Rhopalosiphum padi. Lineage (NCBI taxonomy): Eukaryota > Metazoa > Arthropoda > Insecta > Hemiptera > Aphididae > Rhopalosiphum > Rhopalosiphum padi. The sequence continues at coordinate 37,978,311 of NC_083597.1, forward strand.
TGTGAGATTGTCTGCACCAAACACCTTTGTACCTTACTTATTTAATACACCATTATTAAAATCTAACAATACTGATTAAAACGTTAATGATTATTATACATACCTATTATAACACCAATCTGATACCATTTTACACATTAATTGATTGTAATTTCTCAATAAATTAATCTTAATAAATCATAATTTAATTAAATCAAATAATTATATTCAATTAAAACGCTATTGACTTTTGCAACTTCAATTGTAGAAAGACGATTTAACCATTTTAATCTGTTAACATAGTTAGTTGTACATATTTACATGTATATTATATCGTGGAAAATTAATTTAACGTAGGACATTCTTTACTACAAAAATTATTAATCTTTTTGAAAATATATTTTTTTAACATAATGTTAAGTTATCATTAAATACTACACATTTGGCAACTAATTATATTTTTATTCGTTATCTGTTTTTTTTAGTTTGAATGAAACAATGTATTTTAGTTTTTATTAAGGAGGATATTTTTTGTAGTACGAGAACTTCAATGTATAAACATAGAATTTTGAATTAGTAATTTATGAGTTATACATAACTATTTAAAGTTATAACTAATAGATAACTTACCTACCCAAAATTTGATTTTTATAGATTGAAACACTACAAATAAAATAATAAAAATATAATTTTTTTCCAAAAATGATATTTTGTAATGAGAATATAAAATTATATAAAATAAATATTTTCAAAAACGTTTATTTTTCTGAAGTAAAGAGTATCCAATATTTAAATGGATCATCTAGACCATTTAGCTCAGTGTAAAATATATTTGAAATTAATTAAGCAAATTGTATCAAGATATTTTAAATCTTAATTCTAAATTCACGTGATATTGAAGACTTATAATACGTTAATATGACCTGAAGGCTGAAAGAACATTCTTGTAAATTTGTCATAATAGGGAATATTGTGCTCTTGTAGGTACTGTATAACCTTAATAATTTTTCAACGACAAGCGACATTTACAACAGGTTAGTCAATATTTCGTTACTCATGTACACTGTATACGTGCCATTAGACATGTTCCAAATAAAAAGAAATTTGCCTGATGCAATATGTGAACTCATTTCACGATAAACAACTATTTTATTGATACAAATTACAAGAGAATATAGAATTCCGTATAGTAATATTAAGTATTCATGTTTTAAGCACAGGCATATGGTATATCAGTGTATGTTTATATAAGTAGTTAGTGCATATTATCATCTATATTTTATTAAAAATGTTTTTCTATAAAAATTGCGTAGTAAAAGATAAACAAAATATTTAAATTTTATATTGATTCTTATTTCTTGTACAAATATATATATAGAATTATTAATATTTCAAGTTTTATTATTTTACATTTATTTGGTTTTAATAGTAACTGTCATTTTTGGTTCTAAAATTCAAATATTAGTAAAAAGAAAACTATCATTTATCATTCTATATTATAATTTACAATTTAAGAATACAAAAAATTGTAGTCTAACAGTAAAAAAAATTTCAATTTTATATTTAAATACTGCAATAATAGGTACACATTTGTATTGTAAAAACTATAGTGAAAAGGTTATTACTTTCACAAATATTTTAATTTTATAAGGTTAATATAATTCTATAATACACCGACAATATTAAGTCATAATTTTAATAGTATTTGCCATGTATAATATAATAAGTTATTAAAACTTTAAAATTTAGTACAATGTTATATTCGTGAGCTCATATAGTGACTATATATACATATTATTAAGTCTCATCGTATGTATTTCTTACAAAAATTTTCAATCAATTTAATAATTGAAAATTTATTTTTATTAGCAACTATAAATTATTGTAAAGTAAGATTCAATCAGAACAGATTTTTAAATGTGTTAATATTAATTTAATTTAATTTATAATAACTAATGAATAATAATTTATGTAAATAGTTATACTTCATTAGTCATTATTAAGTGAATGAACCTATTTAATAAAACCTATAATAATATACTTCTTTAAATTTTTTGTACTACATAAATACCTACTAGTCGTATTATTACTAACTGTATTCATTTCATTTTTGGGTAACTATCCGTACAAATAAATAATGAATGATATCAATGTATCTATATCCTCTTTGGTTTTTGGTATATACCTTTATGTTTGTAATATGTGTGATTCAGGATTTTTTAGGATTTGAAATTTGCAACTCATAATGAAAATTAATGTTATATTGCGTTATAATATTATTATAATACCATTTTAATTACTTTTGCTTTTCAAAATACAAGCTATATTACCTTTTTTACTAGAAACCTCCCACAAAAGTGATAATTTTGTTATAAAAAATAAAAATGAACTACACACAAATATAATTGATCGTTGTAAAACTAATGATTTAATAAATAAACTAAATGCATTTATAAATGTATAGTAAATTAAACAATTATCTTTGTGAATCATTTGCAAAATGAATACCAATCTTAATAAATAATTTTTATTATTAAATATAAGATTCTTACTTCTTAATAAAAAAAAGTCTTGGTTGAAACAATAGCCAATTAGATACCTATTGGTGTTGTTCGTTTTTGTATAAATTTAAATTGTGTTGCTTAGTAACACTATAATACGCAATACGGCAGCCGCTAATTGTCAATTTTGAGGTTGCCATTTAAAATTAACGGCGGCAGCTCCCCAAAGGTCATACTTACAATAGATGAATGTAATCGCTACTGGTATAGTTGACATTTCGCGGCGAATGACTTTTAAATTGGATTTCTTTTTCGTCAAATTCAGCTCATCATTGCACGAAATTAATTATTAATAAATGCCATGTATATATAATAGGTGTATAATAACATAACGTAACTTATTTCTTTAAAAATGATTATTCTAAAATACGAATTGTCGATTATTTTTAATATAAATATGCAATGTTGTAATTTTGAATATTTTAAGATTATTTAATTAAAATTAAAACCATACTAAATAATTATAAATAAATAAATAATTATTGTTGTTTTAAATTGTATGTTTTTATATACTATACTTTCTGAATTAAATATCAAAATTAGCGCCAATAAATATTAAATTACAATTTATAGTTAGTAAAATACAATAATATTATATTATACTATAATAGTAGATAACATTAAATAAATATACAAGTACTATATTATTATTTAAATAAATAGATATCTAATTGATTATAATATTCAACAATAACAAATAAAATGTTAATTATTTTTAACTGTTTTTAAGTTTAAAATATTTGATAAATTTTACTATTTTAGTACATAAAATGAATTAGTACCAATATCAACCAGAGTAATTATGTATATTATGAAAAACTAGTTGGAGATAATTACTAAAAAATAATGAATGCTACACTATAATGAAGAAATAAACGAATAATTTATATCCCAAGTTCTAAAAGTGCCTAATCACTTTGGTTTGTATATATATGTATGTTTTCCGGTACGATTAAATGTCTATTTCCTTTATTTTTAATATATATATAGTTTTATTATTTCTGCATAAATAATTAATTCTGTATGTCTACTAATTTCGATAATGTAATAATTCACTATACGTATGTTTAATAAAAGCACATAATTTAATAAAAATTAATTTCGTTTTCAAAAATATATTATGTAGTATATACATAATAAATAAATATAATTATAAAATAATACTTAATATAACTGAAAATTTTTAAAATGGTTAAAATTGATTTTTGTATAAAATTGTTCATACATACACTACGATGAATATTGTTGGTTAAAAGTTCTGTTAGAATAAATTTTCTCCCACCACCGTCCTTAACAAAAACAGTATGTGTGTACTGTATACTGTATACACTATATAGACACTCCCTAAGTTTAGCAAAGACCACTGCTCTAAAGCCGATTGTCGTCTCGGGGGATTTCCGTTCGCCTCTCAATATAATGGGACAGTGATTGGCAATTTAAAGGCTGAACTAAACTCAGTTTATCCGCGTGAATTTCGATATTTTGCTTAAAGTCCCATGTAATAATGTCGTTTACACAAGCCGGGAACTTCATTATATGTGCATCCCTTTTACAGCGCGTTCGTGATAAAATCGAATTACTTTGCGATTCGACCACAATAATTTTTTCGACTGGATAGAATAGTGTACTCTAATCGATTTATTTATTGAATCTCGATATAAATGCAGAAATCAATTTCTAAAGTAAGTTAAAATGAGTATCTTCCACTCAATGCAATGTTCAATACTTTTTCTTTTGACCATTTCAAATCAAATCACAATTATTAATAATAAATGGAGCATACTACTTGCTACTGCCAGCAAATAATTTAAATATCAACGCTCAAATATTTACATATATATTGTACAATTATACATTTTTTTTATTATTATATATCTGGCATCTGCATTCTGCACTAAATAGTACTTAGATGTTAATTAATTTTAATAGCTTAATATTTTTAATTGATTTTTCGAGATATAAGTTGATTTAATTTTAAAATAAGAATAATCATTGTATATAGTGTATATGCGTGAACAGGATTAGTGTATTTTTATTTTGATGAACAACAAAAAACAATTTTTTAGTTATAACGGAAACAACGAAAAAACAATTTTTAGTTAAAGGATATATTATGTTTTAATTTATAAATTTTTATAGGTTTAAAATAATATTTATTTTTATTTTTGGTGGAAAATAATTTTTACATTAGAAAAAAATTTTAAACAGAATTACGTTATTCTTATACTTTTTGCTTGACATCCGACAATACAGTGTACTGTGCTTTTCAATATTTTGGCTATTATCATAGAAATTTCTGAAGATAGAAAAAGAATTATTTGAAAAATTTAAATTATAAAAAAAAAAAAAATATTTATGTGGTGCAATAGCATAAATACTCTACATGTACGGATATATATTTTTGGTGTACGTGGAAAAACTAAAGAAAAACATTGGGAGAATTAAGTTAAATTTTTTTTCGTTATTTAGAAAAAATAATTTAGCGAATTGAAACTCTCATGAAATATATTTTAGGTAATATTTAATTAGTGTAGAACTTTTTGGTTGTTTTGAGACATGATAATATGTTACTTTCGTAATTTTGATTTATGTTTATTTTGTTTTCTTGGGTAGATTTTTCATAAGATTTTCTTACAGCACTAAAAATATTTATAATACTTTGACAATATTTTTTTCAAATACTGCAATGATGAGATACTCAAAATTTTCTATGCTATAAAAATGTGTTTCTCGAGTTACTCGATTTTTCTTATTTACTATAGAAATAAAGCCAAGTGGTTACTGTTTTATATAGGTAAACATACCTATACAGTATACATAGTACTTTTCTATAAACATTTTGACGATATTTATACAGGGAAATATTACAACTAATTTTTTATTCGATTATTATGGGAAGCCAGGATACCTAGCTCTTGATTTCCATTAATGATTTTAGTCTTATTTTAAAACTCTTTTTAGCTTGTTGTAGTTTTAATAGTTAATAAACTACAATTAATTACGGTTTTATTGTATTGAACTATTGAACTTCGTAGGCATAAACATTTTTATATATGATAAATTTCTAAAAGTTAAACCTAAAGGTTAAATATAATTATATATCATTAATAATTATTGTTGATAAAATTGGTATTTGGTTTATATTATACATGGAAATTAGGTATAACATATTATATATATTATTGATCTATTACTAAAATAAAACAAGTATATAATCTGTTAAAATTGTAAATTGTATTATTATAATAATATCGTTATAAAAAATACATTTATTTTATTAACAACATAATTTTTGGTAGATAAAAAAAATAAGTAGAAGTTATTTCAATATAATATTATCTTACTGTTCGTTTTGGATATAAGTAATTGTGGTACGACGTAAGAAAGGAGGGGGTTGAATACGGCCATGCATTAAATTGTAGTATATATATTATGTACAACTCTTTAGAGGATATTTACTCACTATGATCAATATATCACCTATATAATATATTTAGACATTTAGTACATAATACTATATATTTATTCTTTATATAAGTAATTCTTCTGTACGTATATGTATATTATTGAACTCTTTCTAAACGGCTAGACTAATTTTAATGAAATGTGTGTGTGTTTGAGTGGATCCCCGGATAGTTTAGATTCACTATTAAACCCGGTAGATGGTACTGCAATTGGGTTTTAAGAAAGTTTGACATAGATTATTATGTCTTAAATAACACAACTGTTAATCTTAAAATAAATGTCAATGATCTTGAACATCGCGCATTAGATTGTCATTAGGTTTTTTTTAAATTGAAAACGGATACTATGTACTGGTGTATTAATCATATATTTATCGACTCAACTCTTGTCTAGAGAATATTGAGAAATAAAATATGTACCTATATTAGTATCCAGGAAAATAAAATTTAAATGTAATACAAAAATGTTAAAACTTTTTTTCTGACGAAGTCGAGCTTAATACAACTAGAAAATTGTCAATATTGTATCAACTTAAATTTTTCAGTTAATATTAAAGTAATGATTATAAAAATCTATTAAAAAAATTAACAGTTTGTCAGTGAATTAATAGTTATACTAAAACCGAGATACAACGATGTAGCCGCGTGCGTTCGTTGGGGTTTAGAAAGTTTTAAGCTCATTTCTGATTGTATAAGTTAATTAACAATGAAGTTATAGAAAATACGCACATAAAGTTATAAAAGGAACGCCGTGTCGTCTGTAAACGACGAGTATAAATAACAAATTCAACAAAGTTTAAACCACATAAGAGGCGTAATTTTAATGGGCAACAAAGTGCATGAAGAACTTCTATACGGCTTGTTCCCGTGTAAACTCAGAAAACAATTTACACATCTATGCCCCTGATCATAAAAATTAAAAACGAATAATATAGTGTACACTGTACAAAAAAATATTATAGTATATCAACAGAAACTTTGAAAAATATTTAAAAATAATATTTAGCCAACACCCGAACGAAAAATAACTTTTAAAAGATGCTGCTTTTAAAAAAAAAAGCACAAGCAACGCCGGGCGGGATAGCTAATACACCAAACCAAAAACCAAAAATATTTTTTATCCATCACACGCATCACGCTAAACGTTAGCATTTGTCAACCAAATTTAACACGAATGCATATTGTACGGTCATAGAAGTGCACGGGACAGCTAGTTATTATATTATAAATATTATAGGTCAGTATTTACAGCGGGGAGAATATTTCATGAGATAAAATAATTACCATATGGACTATGACACTGTGTTATCATCTGATTGAAATATTGCTACAATATTTAGGAAGTCTAACTTACTAAGGAAGTTTCTGGTCTACTCATAATAGTATTCAATGTGTTATGATTATATATTTTTTGTGTGGAGGGGGAGGGCGTAAGATTAATAACTATACAATAGACCGTAGTTACTCGTGTAGACATATCGAGTCAAGTTCATGTTGTCTGACAAATAATAGTGAGCCATTAAATCCGTTTGCGAGTCCCTAGAGAAAGACTATGTAAACGGCGCGTGTCCCTCTCGAGCCGCTGCCGTCGTCGACGCGCATTTAAAAACCAAGTAATACGAGAATGTCAGAGTTTTTAATGCCGCTTAATTAGCCGTCAACGTGCACGACGCCAATTACTTCTTTATTGCCTGCAACGCCCAGATAACTTGGGTTTTTCCGGGGAATTACGTTGTACATTATGTTGTATTAATTTACACATTTAAGTATCTAATATATTACGCCAGCCTCGGTAAATCATTATCAGTATAATATAATAGCTAAATTATTTAAAAATAGGTAAGTTTGTGTGGAAAATATAATACCTACGATGTAAATCAATATACTCTGTATGACTGTATATATGTAGGTGTTTTCCATTTGTTTTTAAATATATACAGTGTGATTTTTCAAAAGAAATTCATTACAAAAAAGCCATTTAAAATTCAATTTCTTCCTACTAAAATATTTAGTGATTTATTTGCGATCAAACTGTACATTATATAAAAGTAGGCATGTTATCTGTTTATTTATATAATATACCTATGTAAAACACGTGTTGCACTTGAATGGGTTGGAAGGAAAGTATTACGACCATCATAGAAAATAAACATATTAGTAAATAATTCAATAATATAAGTAAAAATATGTATTAAATTAGAAAATCCTGTATGGTCATTTTATATTACTCTTCGTTTTTTGTTTATTATTCATTGCTGTTTATTTTGCAAATATATCTTTTGGTCGGTGTCTATCTGGAATTAGAGAGACGCAAATAAAATAGGTACTTACTCATAGCCCATAGGCTATATATATAGTAATGAGGTATTAAAATATTTATAATTATAATAATGATTATAATAATACTGTACAGTTAATATACTCAGTAATAACACATAGGTAGGTACACAATGAATGATGTAATATACATTGTTGCCATCATGTAGAATCAAAGCGTTTAAAAACATTAAAAGTATATACTATAGCAGAGGATCAACGCTGTGATAAGTACTAAGGTGCGCCGTGCGAGTGTATAATATAATATTGAGTAACATTATTGGCTTCCGTTCAGATGAAGGGGTGCGTGCGTGATGTTTTAGGAGTTAATAAAACAAATACGGGTCGTGGGGGGGGCGGACCAGGGACGAGGTTTTTTGAGCCGTCGACTACAACGGCGACGACGGCGGCGGCGGCGGTGCAGTGTTGTAGGCTTGTAGCCGATTTCAAAAGGGCCCGAAAAACATATTGACTTGGCGGGATACGATATTTTTTTCCCTCGTTATAATTCTATTTTAATAATAAAAGGGCGCCCGTGTTTTGATTCGTTTTATGTATACGACGGAGGGCTGTATGTATGTCTAAACATATACAACATATGTATACTGTCGGCTGACAATATATACATGTATTTATACGTATCTATATGTATAATGTGGTACATGACCAGCGTATAAACACACACACATACACGCATTGATAATATATATATATATATATATATATATATATATATAGGTATACGTGTTTACGGGGTGGCGTTTAATCGGGTTATTCGTCGTCCGCAGCGGTTATATAGCCTCTCATCCGTGCGCGGGGCAACTGTAATATAGGCTTAGTATTTACATTATTATTATTATTGTAATAAAAGGCACGTTTTGCATAAAGTATAATATTATATAATATTATATATGCGCATAAAATACATTGGCACAGTGCGGCGATCGTCGCGGGGAGGGGGAGAAGGGTGAACCGGAGCAAATCGAATCATTTCGCCCAGTTTTCTTTCCGGGCTTTTATATGTATACATAATAGTAGTAATAATAATAATAATATACGCGTGTACAAAAATGTATAAAACACGCGGTAAAGCTCCGGCGGCAGCAGTGGCGAGCTGCAGAGGGGCGGTCCGGGCGTTTTGCGGCACGTCTGCGTTCTTCATTTAGCCCATTGTCTATGGGGCGACCCGCAGCAAAGTCCCGGAATACTAAAGGGGCTGTATAATATTATGGAGGTTATTGCGATTGAACACGATGACAACGCTTATTCTCGACCCGGCTACACTGCAGCGTCCGCCTTTGCACGACGACGACGACGACGACTGCGGCGGCGGAGGTGTACGGCCCGCCGAGTATAATATATAATAATATATAATATAGTGTAATACGTGAATCCGGAACTTTAGACGGCGCGAAGAGTCATAATAATCATAATAATAATAATAATAACAACACGACCGCCGCGTACATGTATTATATTCGTATTATATGTATAACAGACTCGCCGTTATGAATATTAACCGTTATGGTAATTTCGTACGGGTGCGCGGAATCCGCCTATCGCGCTCGCGGACGATGGTGGTGGCGCGACGGTATGTGTGGCGTAAGTATTATATACATAGAAATGGGTACACGGTATAAGTATAGATATTATACCATATAACAATCAAGGCTCGGGTTTAAATGTTCTAAAAACTGAATATTAAATATGCTCGGCAAAAAACCAAAAAATTTACCTAAAAAATGCCTTTTAAACGCAACAAAGCTTATAAAAATAATCCGATTTTTTTTCAATAGGCAGGCAAACGAGAAGTGAATGACTGTTTAACTTTTGCAATTTTTAACAATACAAAACACGGGCACGCGCAATAAATTAACAGTATAGTCGGAGTAAATGCGATCGCGATGTGATTTGTGCGATTAACTGACCAATCAGTTGTTATTTATTTGAGTCCCATTGTAAAAGAAACAACATTCGATAATCGCTGTATAGATAAACAAATATATATGGCAACATTTGGTACGGATAAAAATACCTAAAATAAGCAAATATTATGTAAACAATATTTCTTGATATACCTAATATTTTGAATTTCCTAAGTACCTATCACAAAATATGCTAGTATAGTAGTATATAATGTAATAACGTCTCAATATGCATAAAAAGTTAATTGAATTAATTAAAAATTCTAAACAAAATGTAAGCTAAAAGTTTCACCTTTGAAATATCTATATTTGTTAAATGAAACAGCTACTTAGAATGCTATTTCCTAGGTCCCAGAACACCCAAATAATAATGGACTTTGGATTGAAATCCTTATCTTAATGATAATATATATTTTTATGTGTATTGTGTGCTTTGTACACATCACTATTAAATATTATAATATTTGATTGATTATGCATTTATATTTATTGTTATTAACGTTGCAATTAAATCGTAACTAGCTTTGTATTTGTATATATAATATGTAGGCGTACACGTGCATAATATTAATTAATTACGTGTATGAGAAATATAATACATTATTGGGAATACTCAGAATTGCGTATGGAATACAAAACAATTTACTAATAGCCAATAACCATATAATAAGCTTTGCTCGCAAAATAGGTATTAAAAAAACGAATATTTTGTCTCCATAACTAAAAGTAAACTTTCATAATTGAGTTTCAAAAAAATTATTTATGAATGAGAAGAGTTAAAATTAAAAAACCATTTATCATTAAAAATGTTTAAAACCACCAAAATATAATTATTTGCGTATTGCGTGTTAGAAAAATAAATATCAATTTCAATAACAATTCTATTATAAATATAAAGCATTTGCAATACAAATGACAATTCTAATACATGATATAATAAATATGTATTACATATAAGTATATAGCCGTCTAATTGTCTTATAATTATTGAATAAACCACATTTAAATATCATACGATACTTAAGGGATTAGAATAAAAATAATATTCTGGTGCCTGTATATACTTATATAGTAAAGTTCGTTTAGCAAGAATAATTCTTCAGGGGCAGACAAATAGAATAGTCTTTACGTCAGTAAACCTACGTTCAATTAGAATGTCAGTTATGTAATCGTATCATTGGTTTCCTATATATGTGCATTATTGATTCGCGTTAAATCTCCTCGTAAGGATAATAATATGTTTGATTCGCTAACTGCTGAGCTACTATACTGATTATTTAACTGAAGCTATCATATCAAATTTTTTTTTTAAATTAAAAACTTTGCATTTATAAATATATTGTTTATTTTATTTTACTTGGGCCAATAACACGCTAATATATCAAGTGATCCATGTATGTGTTACTTCAAATTGAAATAATAGTAATATATATAAATAGTAAATAATAGTATATTTTATTTGTCAACCGCGCGAGAACCTGTGATAGCCATTTTTAAAGAAATCGGCAATTTATATAAAACTATTTATTACCTATAAATAACATAAATACAAATAACTTGATGTATTGGCCAATATAACGATAGCTGTAGTCCTGTAGAAAATTATATTTTTTATATGATTATCTATAATATAATACATAGTATAAATTAAAGATGATATACTTTATGGGTTGGATAATTACATGCCTAGTTTAAACTGATATTTTAAAATTAATTTCTATTATGAAAATTATTTTGATAAAAATCTTCTCACTTCCTTTGTCATTTTTTTGTGTTTTTTTTTTCAGAACAATATGAACACAGGTTCAGTAACAAGGTTAAAAACAATTTTATATACACAAAAGCGTTTTGGCACATAGAACACAACAATAACCGGCATCAAGGGTTTCCGGTTCTCGTCAACAATGAACTAAAAGAAAGAAAAAACACACCCCTTGACGTTGTGCCCTCATTATAGCTACGTGTGTATGTGATGAGACAAACTCATTATGTCAAAAGCCCACTAGACGTTTTACAGAAACGGATAAAAAGTGTTCTGGTCGTTGAGCTGTTGCAATGGGTCTGTGACAAGACCCTAAAGACCTCTAAGAGCAAGAATGTGTAAATTGAGAACGCTTCAGAAAACGTTTTTAACTAAATGTAGAGACTAGAGAGACAATGTAGGTTAAAACGTCGGGTATTTTATTTTCACTAAACATAATAATATAGTAGCAGGTATTTATTAATTTAGTATACCATATAATTATACATATTATAAAACTATTAACTAACGAATAAATTAGAGTACATAAATAAGTAAAAATAATATTTATTATTTTAATCAACGACAATTATTCATAAATATTATATATATACGTATATATAGGTATAGTATGTATACCTTGATATACCCAACAACTAAATAATATTGTTTAATATTTCACATTATTGTCTATCTTATTTTTTGGCTCAAATTTGTTTTTAGCCAAAAAGTTTAAAATTTAAAATTTCAGTCTGTATTGTTTATAACTATTGGCGATCGTCCGTGGATCATTGTGTGTTTGGAAGGCACTTCTAATGTGTCTATATTTTCTTCGAAATCTGCGGGTCTGTATTTTACACCAGTGCTAAATCCAGTTGGAACATATATCCTAGGCTTTAGCACCTTCTTTATTTCTCTGCAACCCATATTTATTAATGAGCCGAACACAAAAATGCCAATTACTAATCCAATGACAATAATGAAATGTCGGAGCCGTGTGACGTGACCGTGACTGTGATTATTAGAAGCGTGGAGATGATAATCGTCGCAATCGATGTGTTCATTCAATTGAGATACTAGTGTGGTATATAGGTTTTTGGGCTCGGTACACCTAAAAATCATAAAAGTACATTAAAACTACAGATGAATAATAAAGTAGGTCGATGCCTAATAAAACTTTGAAAAAAAAATGGTATTGCAATAAAAGTAAACACTCTAGAGTTTATAGAGATACAAATTACCAAAGAGTTAGGAAATTACAGAAAAATCATATATAGAAACGGTGGTTATTGAAAGAAAAATATCAAGCATATATTTTAAGACTAAGAATTTAGATTATATAGGAATATGGGCAATAAAATAAAGTAAAATTATTAAAATAATTGCAAAATGTTTTTCCTTAGTAATTTTTTAACTTTTCGTAATATTAAGTTTTTAATGAAATGTTTTGTGAATGTTTTTAAGAACTTTAATACTCATTCAATATTACCGATAATATAGGAGTGTCTCTGGCATCTCTGCAAATGTTTCATTGATATAACTTGCAAGCCACGACAATCTACAGTCACACGTCCATGGATTACCTTTGGCATCGAATAAGTTTAGCATTGACCAAGGATATAGTCTTGAATCTATACTGTTAATGTTCGTGTAACTTATTGATAGCTAAAATCAAAAGACAAAACTGTATAAAATCATTTATTGACCAACCCGTTTACTTTCAATTACTTGTCTTAATGACCATTGCTGGCTGGTATTGTCCGCGAAAGCGTCGTAATGAATGTTTGATAAACTGGGATTGTGCGACATGTATAGTGTTATGAGCTTCTTTAGTGGCACAAATGTACCACATCCGATATCGGTCAAATTAGGCATACCGCTAATAATGAGTTCTTGAAGTTGATCCAGACCGACAAATGACTCACTATCCAAGTAACTAATGGGATTTGCGTTCATATTAAGATATGCTAGAGGCATGTTACGAATTTCTTTTGGTATTTGCTGGAACTGATTGCCGTTCAGGTATAATGTTTGGACATTGAATGACTGGGAAAACACATCTGCTGGGAAGTCTGATAACCCTGTGTTGCTTAAATCCAATACCTGCAATTTTTTTTTACTATATTTATTATGCTATTAACGCTTGGCATAATCCTTTACCTGAAGATTTGTTAAACACCCTAAGGAGATTTCTGTGTTTTGATCGATCACCAATAAAGGATTATTATTTAATTCAAGATTTTCTAATTTCGTTAAATACTGAAAAAAATTCGGTGGCAAAGAATGTATATTATTGTATCCTAATTTAAGGACTTTTAGCGCTGGATCATTTGTGGCTGGTACGTTTTGACGTTGATAACGGCGGAAAACAGATTGACGTAATTCATGACCTAAGATAAATTATATTTATTGTCATTCATTATATATTTAATATTATACAATAAATAATTACCTAAATAACCTAACCTAAATAAAAAAGGTGCTTTTATTTAAATTTCAAGTAAGTATTTTAGTAATTAAATTATTAATTTTATTTTAACTATTATTTTTATAAATTCACTTTAAATAATATATATTTTGCAACAAATTTACACAAAAATATTACCAAACTAAGAAGAAAAATAAATGATTAACATAATGTACTTATCAAATGATTAATTTATATAATATTATTTTTTTTTTTTAATAATAAATAATAATAATTAATAATATATATAAGTATTTATTTATATTATTATCTAGTTATTTTATAATTTGTCTGTACTACATTTACATTTTAATCGTATTAATCGTACGTAATTGACATACATTTATTGTTTGTAAGTTAAACATATATTAATCATGTTTTAATAAACAAGGTATAACCCACGTAAAACAGGTTAGCTAAATATCTTTCACAAACTACCTAGCTACATCCGACGAATCGTTAGACGTGTGTACGTGTACCTATAATACTAAAATGAAACGACTGATGTAATAAATGAAATAATTTCATGAAAATATCTATTTTAATCATACACATTACAAAATAGAATACGAGTACATGCATTTTTAAATGAAGTGTGTAGACGTAGATAATTACTACAGTGAATTGATAGCATTTATATTATATTTTGTTAAAAAATTTATTTTAGATATAACTTTTATAATTTAATGTTAAGAAAAATTGTTACATTGAAAAACTTTTTTCATCAGTTCTCATAAATTTTGTTAAATTTCAAAAAGTAAAATAACATGAGTATTACAAGAATGGCTTAATTATATTGATAGTCTATACCAGTGATTCTCTAAACTAATTTTCCTCATGGAACGTTAATACATTATTATTATTATTTATTACCTATACTAAAAGTTGAGGTACACTTCGAAAAAAATGTATTTTTCAATGATATGTACTTAAAGAAGTTAAGTTAAAGAAAACCCAAAATTATGAACCAAATAAAATTAATATTTAAAATTAAAATAATATCAAAATACATATCTTATTTGTATTCAATAATTTTTTTTTATTTTCTAAAAAGTTAAGATATATTTTGAACAATAAAATATATACATATATGTGTAGGTATTGCAATTATTTTTTAAGTATAAATAAAAAAAAAATAAGAATTTTCGCTGCTCAACAGTCAAACAAAGTTTTGCAAGTATTTTTAAGTTTTAATTATGACATTTATAAATTATAGTTTATAAAATTAACAAAAATATCATATAATATTCCTGTTTTATCTATTTTACTTCTATATTGATTTATATTGTACTTTATTTTTATAAAGATGTACACAGGAGTATGTTTCGAGTGTTCAAACATAAGCTAAAATATCCGCTAAATTTTATTTTGTTTTTAGTTATTGTTTAATATTTTGATTTTAAATTTAAATTTTTAACCGAAGTCCAATTTATAAATTAAATAGTAAATTAATATTTTTCGCACAATTTATAACGTGCATGCTACGTCATACGTTATTATGCCATAATATTATGAGAGGATGAAATTTATGCATATAACTTGAAGAATGTGAGCAGTTTTGCATATTCTGTATACGGTATTGTAAATTGTAATTTAATTGCTAATTAGTCAATTTAAATGAACCAAATTCAATAGGGTTCGCATGGCGATGAATTTAGGATGTTCGCCGGCGTCTTACGTAAAGTATATGTATATTATTATGTTCAATATATGTATCTACACGGTCGTTGTGAAAGTTTAATATAGTCTTATGGGTTGTTTGTCTGTTCAGTTCCTTCGTTCAATTTACAGCGGTTAATTGAATCACATGCTTCGAAGGTTAATCAAATTAGATCTACCATTCCACCCTATAGTAATTTCAATTTCCATGGATACAAATAATTGTTTTTATAACTGAAATTGTCTTTTGCAAAACCAGTAAAAAAATTTACAAAATGTTATCTGGAATTTTAGATACATACACGTTATAATTATACTATAATTATTTTATAATGAACAAGATGACAAATAAGACGATTGCACGGTGGAAATTTTCAATAAAAAAAATGAAACCGCTGAAGTCCATTATTTAGGTTCTGCATGTGTGAAGCGCAATGAACGTATTGATTTAAAAATATATTATTATTATTATTTAAGGTTTGAGGGTGGTTTTAGGTAGAAAATTTGATTTATTAATTGGTTATTGGGTAAAAAATAGTAAAATATTTCCAATAGGTATTTATAAAAATAATATGAAAAAATAGAAAAACAATAGGAAAAACAAGAGTTTTTACATAAAACTAATATTTTATTGATATTTATTTTCTAATTTAAAAATAAATAACAGCAAGAATTAATTTTTCACAAATATTTATAAACTATTTTATACATATTGTTATTATAATTTTAAATTATTTTCGATCTTTTATGCTATTTATAAACAATTTAAATAATCAACTTTTTTCTATTTATAAGCTTAAAATCTTGACAGTTTTATGCGAAATTCCTCGTAAGTTGTACTAAAAAATTAAAATATATCAAAAATACAGTCAAAATATTTATTTATAAACGTTTTGAGTACAAAATTATTGTGTAAATAACTATATTACTATAATTTTAATATTACGATATAATATTATAGATCATCATAAGTAATATTTAGAAATATAGATAACAGATGACTGTCTCCGCTCATTAACATTTTTCGTATATAATTATTTATCATTGAATTTGACCTACTCAATATCGAGGTACACTCGACATGATTATTATGAGTATAGATCAAAGTGAATTCTTTGGTTATTTTTTTTTAGTTATAATCTATTATAATAGACCAAACAATAAACAACTTTTCTTGTACGCCTTATTCAATATTTAAATAACCACACATATTTAATAATTACTTTTTACACTTTTACAGTACATATTAATTTATTAAAAAAAAAAATCTAGTTAACTATAAATGGCGTACATTATGAGGGTATACATATTTCAAAATTAGGTTTGATCTACAAATAAATAAAATACGTTTATGATGACCCTACACTTTATTTTCCTCGAGTAATAATTTGGAATTTAAAATTTTAACTTTTAATTTGTCGTACAGAAAATGAGATATAATTGTATAAGTTCTACATATAGCTTTGTATACCTTAACATAGAATAGTGATATACACAATTGTTTATGTATTATTATCAATTAAAAAAAAAGCAATGATATATAGATTTCGGTTTTAGTATTTTAGAATCTCTGTAGTACGGTAGGTGTGGAGTAGGTCACTCTAATGTTGAATTTGAATTTAATGATACTATTGTAAATAAAAAATTGATTCTAAGCGGAGACGGCTTATCAGCCTAAATCATTAAATATTATAATTTTAATTATATTTTTAATATTATGGTTTTTTTCTATTTTTACTAGGTTAATTTTTGCAGGGAATATTGCAATTAAAAATATCATCATGTGTTTAAAGTTCAATAATAAACGTAAACATTTTATGCCGTCAAATAATGTTTGTGCACAATAACAGAATAATGAATATTGTTATTCATAATTTAAGTATGTAGTTTTATTCAAATTTTAACTTGAAAACATGTTATAATAACAAAAGTTTTTTAAATTATAAATATTTTTATCGATATTTATAAATATGACACTAAAAAGAAAATGTTAAATGTCTATAAATAACTCAATAATAGTCATAATATATTGAAAATTGTATCATGTATAGAAATGATCATACCAATCACTTGGAGAAAATTTAAAATATCTACGGTATTTGTTACAACAAAATATTAAAAATCGTTTGAGAAGAAATAGTTATTTAACGTCTGAATATGCATTGTTGTATTTCAAACTCTTATAACAAATTAATTTAACTTTTGAGTAGAAATAAAAAATATAGGTTGAAAAACTTACAAAGAATTTTGTATATTTTGAAAAATACTGCAGGGAATTATTATTTCCTTAAAATACCAACTAGATTCAATTTTCTATCCGAAATCATCATCAAAGTTTAAAATCAAAAAATTTTTCAATTACTCTCGTGTACACACACCACGCATACACATACAACAAACAAATGTGAAAAAAAATCAAGAAGAGTCTAAGTGTACAAATGATTGTAAAAAAACTCAATATAATATTTTAAAATTATTAGCAAAGTAAGAGACTTATAAAATATGGTTATATTTATTTTTTGTTACTGTGAAAGTAAATACTTTACACTAATCGTAAATTTGTACAAAATACTTGTTTTGTTATGCAATATTCAAAAGTAAAAATTTAATTGCATTATTCTGGTTAATTATTAATTGGCATTTTGAATTTTAATTAGGTACTATACGTCTATACAGTATACTCTCATGGGTTATGAGTTAGAATATTTTTATTTTAAAAGATACTATAAAATACTATTAAAAGTTTAAAATTAGGTAAGATAATTTATATATAGGATATGATTTAAATTAATAAAACACTACACTTATAAATATTAAGGTTTGGTTTTTTTTAATCTTTTATCGACATTTTTTTACGTAAAACAAAGAATTTACTTACTGTTCAGCGAATTGTAACTAAGGTCCAGTTCTTCGAGTGCTGGTAAGTTCGTCAACGCCTTATTTTCAATGGACGATATGTTGTTGTATTTAAACGATAATTTTTTCAACGATGTCATTGACGGGAGCGTAAATATTTGTTGTAAATTATTGTTTTCCAGGTTAATATTCAATACACGATTAGCAAGAATTCCATCATCGTAGAACGCATGGTATCGAATCCAGTCTTCAATACTATATGGATGACTCTTGCCAACCATATTGGAACAGTCCAATACTATGCCCATTTGATCTTTGCCCTTATTTTTGTCGAAACATTTGACTCTGGTTTGTGCCGCTGTCAACGAAACTATGACCATTAGACATATGCCAAGTATTAAATTCATTTTCGATGATCCCATGACAACCGATATGTGATTTTTCGTTATTATTTCTACAAAACAGAAGTCATACACGCACAATTATTGTTGGTAAATACGAAAACGTATCGAAAATAATGATCAAATTATAAGCCATTATTACAGTTAATAGTTATCGATTTTAATCCATACCCATTTTAAGAACAAATTATTAATTGGCTTATTATTATGTTGTTGAATTGATTCATCTGGTTGCGATGTCTGATGTATTTGTTGTCAAGTAATTTCGTTTAGCTTTAGTGCACTTATATATGTTTACGAATGGTAACGATCAACATAATAATATTTCGAATATAAACAGTTTTCAGACTTATATATAAAATAAAATGCAATCGTTTTACATTTGTAACACCGACGTTCTTCGAAGATATTAACTGTGCATTATAATATGTGACTGAAGGTGTGAAAATGCTATGATACAAATATTATGTTAAATTATGTTGAGTGGTTGGTTAATCACGCAGTATATACGACATACGTATTCCAAGGTTCCAAGATAAGATACTGTCTGTAAAAGATGAATCATAAAGGAGGTAGTTGTGAATTTGTTCAGTGCATACATAATTTTTTGTTTTAAGTGCATAATAATTAATATATCGCATCCTTACCTATGATAAATGCCTGTTGTATTTTCATCAATATAAACACTATATCCAAAGTAGCACCAACACTTCATTTAATCAGTACCTATTTTCGTTTTGATACGATATAAATATTGAAACGTGAACGTTCACATATTATCTACTCATCACTACATCGCACTACGGAGACATATCTATTTTACAATAGAATTATTCTAATTATCTTACAATTTACTCGTCATTATAATAATAGAGCCACGCGTGTTCTACAGCCAGCTGATTTTTGCGAACCGTATTGTTATTGTTGTAAAATATAATTCCGTAAAACGTTAAGTGAATTAAAATCGTACATTGTGATATTATTATTAATATAGTAATTATTACTGCCCACTGTTCTTGACGTACCAGCAGTAGCTATATAATATATTATTAACGACCCGGTGGGGTAAACGCGAACGAGTCATCGACGAGTTATCCGCGCCGGTTAGACGATGCGTTTCCAATAAAATCGTTTATTGCAATAAAGTATATTATTATTGTTATACGATGTAATAACCCGCAAACGAATGTATTCCTCGCGAATATTGTGCACACCGCGTTACTGTTAAAACGTCATGTCCCGAATGGTCGAACGAATAAACTGAATCTGGAAGTGGTTCGTATTTTATACATCGGGACCGTATGCTCACGATGCCTTACCAGTTCGTACATTACATACACCTATATATATATATTATATATTTATACCTACCTATATGAATATGTATTACCGTACCTACCACATTACCGCACTATATTTTGTGCGGCCTTGAGTGCATATTTAGGTTTTGACGCATTCAATGCCGCTTCACGTGTGCAATCCTATTTATATGTCTAAATAATGACATTATTATGTAATAATACACTACTACATAATACGAGATGAGCATTTTGACGCGTCGCTGGCATGCTGAACCGATTTGAGGTATAGTGACGGACATTGTTGTGTTTATTATTACCTAATTTATATTACAATACATTCACACCGGAACGAGTTGCCCGAGTGTCCATCGACTATAAGGTACTGTAGTTACGTTGATGTATTAAATATTAATGTATTATACGATATATTTATACCTAGGTATATAAAACAATTAAAAATATAAAGATTACAGCTTTGGAAAACAAACTTGTTCAACTTGCTGAATTCTGCGCAATTAGCGATAAATCAATATAATATAATATAATCGTGATTATCCATTTTCTTAGGTGATGAAAAAAGCCCGTAAACATGCTAATGTGTTTCGTTTTAAATAATAGAGCATTTTAATAAAGACAATTTTAGATTATTCTGTATTCGATACAAAAATATATATTTAATTTATTTTTGATTTAATAACATTTTTATAATTATGATTTCGTCATAATCTATCTAAAATAAAAATAAAATCATCGTCCACAGAATCATAGTACGATATATTCGAATGAAATAAATCATTGACCATCATTCTTCACGGATTTATTGTTTTTACATTGTATGCACAATAACATCAAACGCGGTGTTATTCGATTTTACTTAGGATAGAGTACTTTTTTGTTGGGGGACCTGTTTTAAATAAATAATTACATATAAAAACTAATAAAAGTAATCAAGTTTGTAAGAAATGTTTTATACGATATGAAGTATAAAATGTATCTTTATTTAGTTTTATAAAAACTTTTTACATTAGGTATTGGTGGTATAGCTAATCAAATTTTAATTATTATTATTTTATAGGCTAAACTTATTCATTTTTGGCAAAATCGTGATTGCCCTCTTGATACCCCCCCCCCCCCCACACACACACACCAATTGGAGACACATTTTATTCTACTGTATTTATTATAACACAACTGCGAGTCTGCGAATAACCAATGAACATTAAAACAATATTTTATAGTTTTATACATATCGCTGACGCCCTCACTGGTAATATTTTTACCTGGTTTAGGTATATACTATACAATATTAGATATAGTGAATATATCGTATACATTTATTGCGAAAGAAACATTACTTTCTGATCCAAGAATTATCAAGTAAATTGTATAACTCAAGGTTATTTTTGAACAGTACGTAAGTATACAAATAATAAGTAATAAACATAATATATGGAATCTGTTATTGATAGTCAATTTTTTATACACAGATATTCAACAGTGTTTTTATTTCAATATAACTAACAGAGGAATAAATAATGGATTTAATTAAAATTATAGTAATAACTAATATCACATTATGGATGAATATAATAATTAATATATTAAAATTTAAAATGTTAACAGACTACCATTAAATTATCAACTGTTGTAAACCACAAAACCACAATTTTACAGAAGACTCTCAAGATATTATGGTTATTTACCAACATGATAGTTTATTTAATTTAATTAGAACCTAAGTATTTTTTATTTTATATAATAATAAATTGATTTAGGAGTTATTATAAAAATCGTACAAATCTTTGTTCAAATGACCTATTTGAGGCTTTGAGAGTTAAATCATTTGATTACATATAATAATATTATTACAGTACTAACTACTAATACTCATAGGCGCAACTAGGGTCAAAAATCTAAGGGGGCTAAAAATATTTATAACTATACAAGTCTCATGTTTAATCAAAAAATTATAACTGATAAGCTGCAATAGACGTGTTATATATAAACGTTAATAAATATTAAATTATTTTGTTAGTTGTAATTAAATGGTCTCAATCATTTTAATAAGCTTCAAGTAAAATCGTTTAAAAACTAGGGGCTATGGATAAAATTGGAGGAGCTAAGCTACCCCAAGCCCCCCCCTAATTGCGCCTATGCTAATACTTATTAGTTATAAGTTATAATGTTCTTTGTATATTGGGATTAAATGGTTAAAACCTTAAAACATTTGGTATAATAATAATTAATAATATTACTATAATATTATACATTTATATAATATTGTATCATTTGTATCGTTAAACTATTTTGTTTATTAAAAGTTATATAAAACTTTTTATTTTGTAATGAACCTAGAACTATTCACTTTTAACAGTTTCAAAATGCGATATAATGCGATCAAAGCGGTACCTATATTTTATGGAAATAATAAGAGTAATAAGGTAACTCATTCACTTATTACATTTGGCATAATCATTTATAACAATGTATTGTTGGCTTACGCGATGTGGCGTTCAGATAAAGCCGATAAAGGAAAATCGAAAAATCATGATGTATTAAAAAAATCGAATTTTGGATTTCGACATTAATTTAAAACACAAGTTGTAATTACGAAATGTAATTGATATTTCATTGAAAATTCATCATTTTCAATAAAAGTTAAGATTAAAAAATTGGTATTTTTACCATTATCTAAAGCAGCGCTTCTCAACCTGTGGTACGCGTACCTCTGGAGGTACGTAAGAAGGTATGATCAAATTAAAATATTTATGTAGAAACTAGATGAGAGATTTTATTATAACACTCTTGCATGTCACCATTGTCACCAATATATTTATTGATTGGGTAAGTATATCTCAAACGCCAAAAATATAGTTCAATATATAATTTAAAATCTGAACAATACAACTTTGTAGTATATATACTTAATGTCTTAATATAAAATTGTATGTAGAGCATAATATGTATAATCCATTATTTAAACGACTATAATTACTTATTTTATTTTAAAAGATATTTGAGTGTAATTATCTTAGAAGATACCAGATAGTTTATATCTGATCAAAATAATAAAAAATTAATATGAATATTTATGGACTTATGGTTTTCAAATAATTGAACATAACACCTATCTATACTGACTAGTTTATGTAGGTATAGTTTGTTAAAATCAATACTCTAGTTTACTTAAAATTAAGATTCAATAAGAAGCAATGTAACATTAATTT
Organism: Rhopalosiphum padi; assembly: GCF_020882245.1. Taxonomy (NCBI): domain Eukaryota; kingdom Metazoa; phylum Arthropoda; class Insecta; order Hemiptera; family Aphididae; genus Rhopalosiphum; species Rhopalosiphum padi. Next base: position 38,002,208 of record NC_083597.1, read on the forward strand.
ACAATCAAAATGTTAAGTATTTGTGACTACGACTTAGTTGTATTATAATTGATAATATTATAAAGACTCTTTATAAGTATTCATCATAATTACTTAATGAGTTTACATAAAGTATAGGATTCTAACATAACATGTAAATTAAATGTGTAAATGTGTTAGTGTGTTGCATATGTGGTATGTGCTATGAAAATGTAAGTATGAGCTAAGCACCGAACCCGTTTTAATTCATTGATATCTATAACTTGTAGTTTTAATTAATACGTTTTTTATTGAGCCATTATATATTCATAGAGTAATTTTAGGTATAAGTTCCTAATAGAATATATTTTAAATAATTATCAGCTACGAAATACACAATTATCCAGTCGATATAACAAATGTGCAACTCTGATGAAATATTGGTAATCATTATTCATTACATATTATACCATAATATTTAAAATATTTTTTAAGTAATTCATTAATTTTTATTAACAAATTATAGAAAAATGTTAACAACCTTTAATAAATAATTTTTGAACTACTGTACTGAATTATGAATTATGATAGTACTTTTTCTCCGGGAACTATAAATTATCGGCGTCAAGAAAATATTTTCTTCGTAATTAACGTTGAACATTTAATATTTTAAAAAGTATTAAGCTTTAATGGAAATTTAAAACACGTGAAATTCATCTAATTTCTTACATTTTATATTATTATTTTTTTCATACAATACAATACCTATAACTAATTTATTATAATAAATACCTAGTATTGTACCTATATTCATATGGAATATGGAAACATATGGAAATTGGATTTAATATGGTTTATATGGTTTTAATGACCATTGTCGACAGAGCCCAACTTAGAGGGGGGCTAGGGGGCTGCAGCCACGGGCCCGATATTATTTGGGGCCCCAGGGCCCAGGCCTCAGGCCCCTGTTGATATTTAATATTATTAATCTGTGAAATTGTATGATATTATTGTTTACGTAGTTTACCTTTCAGTCTACAGTTTATCTTTACATACATTTTGTTGGTCAGTTTCGTATCATTAGTACAATCGGTACATTAGTTGTTAGTATTCCGTCGACTGTCGTAGTGATGTTAAATTATTAAATTAGTTTTTAGTCGAATTTGTGAGTTTTGTTCGTTACTAGTGTGTGCCAAAAACTATTGAAATTTGAAAATGTTTGAGAAAAAAAGCATTTATCTCAGTGGTTATGCAAAACAATAATTAAAGAAGGAGGCTGAAGACGCAGTAAGCATGTTACCTAAATTAACGAATTTTTTTGAAACTATCAAGAGTGCAAACGAAGTAACTAACACACTTGATTTTTCAGATCTAATTCAAAAGTTTAGTGAACTAAAATCTAGAAAAAAACTATTGTCTTAATTTCTAAATCATGTAAATATTTTTATTATTTACATTGACATGTTGAAAAATGCATTACCACTTTGACTTTGTGTACAATGTACATGATGTATATCAGTAAACATTTGTTTAAATTAAAAACTGTATCTACAATTCTTTACTTATATTTATAATTTTAATTTCATCGTCTTATTTATATTAATCATCATTAAATAATTACTTATAGACTTATGCGGTAGTATAATTTATTTATAATCTTATAAAATAAATTGAATATAAAAAATTTATATATCAAAAAGACTGCATTTATAATAATTTAAGTTGATAATTTAGAATTTAGATAATAATTAATTTTGGGGCCCATCAAAAAATTAGACCCGGGCCCCAAAATTCATAAGTTGGGCTCTGATTTTCGATCAACAACGATATTGTTTCTCTATAATATGAATGAATGAATATCATAGCTTTTGCGTTGTTATTCAAAATTGAAATGATATAAAATATATTCAAATTTTCGTACTACACACATAGTCTCAAATTGGTCAAATCTAAATAAAAAATCAATGTTCAAAAAACTAGCACTAATTCTTATGGACTTCCTTCTTCAACCAATAACTCTTAATATAAATTATAAATAACAATATCTATTATATAAATATACAAGTATTATTTCATTACTGTGAGCAAAATTAAATTATTATTAATTTACTCAAAAAAAATTGATTTAATTTACTTAAATATATTATTAATTAACATATTTATTATATATTATATTTTAACCTTTTAGTTTTAAAGCAATGGCCTTAAAATAGTGTAGTAAAATTTTACCAAAATAAAGGAACTTTCAAAAATAAATATTTTTAAATATTAACTTTATTAGAACATTATACGAGTATTAACTTCTGATAAATTTTGGTTTCTTTGACGTTTAGCTTCGGGAAAAACACCTTCATAGTATTCTTGTTGTATGGCCTTAGTTTTAGTAGGTATGTTTTTTGGTACCTACGTGGCTATGTCAATTTTTTTTATTTAACCATATTTATACAGCTGGTTGTGGATTGAAATTATTGACTGTAACCATAGACGCCAAATTTTAAAACTTAATGGGTGCCTTGATATCATAGACATAAATGTACAATTTGGGGGATGGGGCTTAGCCCCTGGTCAATATTATGTCCCGGTAAAATCCAATATTCTAATCTAATGGGTGCCCAATATTCCATAATAATTTCAATGGGTGCCTGAGCCCCCGGGCACCCACGTACATGGCGCCTATGACTGTAACTAAATTAAATCGAATATAAAGATAATTTTTAATGGTTTCTGATGATAAAGATTTTTTTCTTGAGGTTTTCATAATGTTAACCATTCTACATCTGCAAAATGAGGTTTACCGTTAAATAATTTAAACATTATTGTTACTACGTATTATTACAGTGTGTTTGTGTGACTGTATAGAATATACTAGTTAGATAATTATTAAAATTTAGTTTGACTAAAAATCATTAAAATGAGAATCTATAAAATTAAATAAATTAAATATAATATTATAAAGATTTAATTTTAATAACACACTTTTAAATTTCGTACTACCTACACACAATTTTAGGACTATATTATTAATTATTATAAATCATACCTAGTTCGTAGGGATTTACTTGTGCACGGTATAAACTATATAAGGATCATCTATACTCTATAGTGTATACTGTATACACATTGCACAAATACACTACATCTACTTTATATAGTATTATACATTTATACTGTACCTATTACTGTGTTATACCCATTTTTTCTAGTATAAAATAAATTATCATGTAAATTGAGATTGACTAGTGCGATCTAGCGGTATTTTTTTTGTTATATAATAATAATAGTATTGTATACTATTTATTTATATATTTATTAAAGAGTAAAGACGTCGCCATAAACTTATAATCAATGCTTATAGTAATTAGTGATTACTGATGAATAATTATTAATTTATGGGAAATTAAGGAAATTAACATATACGGAATATGATGAAATAAATAATAAAATTAAAATTTGTAGCATGAATTTATAATTTTAAAATACTCATGAGTACTTATAGTAAATAGAACAAAATTTTACATTATACAATTTTCTTTGTAATTTAATAATTATTAAATAAACATTGACAAAATAACAAATTTCAATAGTTTTTGATTTTTAGCTAACATGATTTATGTTCATTGTAGATAACCGTGGCTGTTTGGAATAGGAACATTTGAAACTAGGAAAGTAAGAAGCTCTTGTAGATTCCATTGAACTATATAATGATTATATTATACATACCTAGGTAATAGGACATATTATAGTATAACTTTACTAGTATAAGTATATACCTATTAAGATCCGCTTTGCTATTATCACAGAATAAATTTTATTAAAATTTAAAATAATAAAATGATTAAATGATTAAATCGTGGTTTATCATCAAGTTTTATAGATTATGGCTGATAATGTAATCACTGTAACATGCGTCCAATAATTTTCATACCATGATATCAAATATACTAATTTATTACTATAATATAGTATACTATATATTACTTTAGTAAATTATTTATTAAGTATTAAGTAAGGATTAAAAAAGAACTGCATTTTAAATGTTTATAATTTTCTATTGTTGAATATATTTTTAATTATCTGTAATGATTACCAAAGAAATATTTTGTAAACTAAATAACCTTAGACTTTATAGAAAATATACTCCAAACTGTAGATCTCTTAGTAATGATATTTGGGTGAGTAGTTATACCTATCAATAATAAATAATAATTTATTCTGTAATTAAATATGTCTTAACGCATCACAATTTATTTATAGAATGAAGAGTTGACAATAGATTTAAAACTAAAAATTGAGAAATACTGGAAAGATAAACTATGTAAAGGTAGTTTTAATAAAAATAACATCGATAAAAAATTCTATGTGTTGTCAATGTTTCCTTATCCGTCTGGTCACTTACATATGGGTCATGTTCGAGTATATGTAATTGCAGATTCGATTGCTAGGTTTCATCGAATGAATGGACAAAATGTAAATTTATTTGTGGTTATTATTCATATTAGATAAGGTCAACATTATATTTTTAATAATTTTTTAAAATAGGTATTTCAACCTATGGGATGGGATGCATTTGGGCTACCTGCTGAGAATGCAGCTATACTGCATGGCTTACCTGCTGATAAATGGACTAGTTCAAATATTGATCACATGAAAAAACAGCTTCAAGAGCTTGGATGCAGTTTTGATTGGTCCAATGAAATAACAACTTGTGATCCATCTTATTATAAATGGACCCAATGGTTTTTTTTAAAAATGTTTCAATCTGGACTTGTTTATTCTAAGGAGGTAAGATGTGTTACTATTGTGTCAAATTTTTACTAGCACTGACTAATAATTTACTTTTGTTGTTAATCAGGCTGAAGTTAATTGGGATCCTGTAGATGAAACAGTATTAGCTAATGAACAAGTAGATGAAAATGGACGTTCTTGGCGATCTGGTGCTATTGTTAAGAAAAAAGTATTGAAACAATGGTTTATAAGAACGACACAATTTTCCAAGTAAATAAAACAAACAACTTTAAGTTTTTTTATTTTAATAATCAATATTTTTTTAGTCTAGTTTGTTTTTTCTCCTTTAAATTTCTCTAAAAAATAATAAAACAAATTAAATTGCTGACTTTAATTTTAAAACTTTTTTTTATATTCAATTATATATCAATATAATATTATATTATATCAAGTATATTTTAATTGAATAACTGTTATTGTTAGTATAATTAATAATTTTAAAATCGTTGTCAATAGAGCTCTGTTTGAAGGACTAAATGATCCATCTTTAATAGATTGGAGGGATATTATTAACCTACAAAAACATTGGATTGGAGAATGTGATGGATATAAATTTGATTTTCAACTATATACTGATGATGTATGCAGAACAATTCTTAATGTTTGGACACAACACCCAGAACATGTACCGTTAGCTTCATTTATTTGTGTTAAGCCTGATTCTTTTGTACACAAATATTATGTTCTAAATCATAAAAATGTATACATCAAGAACCCAATTACTGGTAGTATATTACCGGTTTTAGTTACTGACCATGTTGAATATCCAGATGGGCAAGAATCACGTTTAGCTGTGCCATGTGTAAATTCTATTGATAAAGAATTAGCTAAAGAGCATAATATTTCTTATTCTGTAAACCAAAGTTCATATTTATCTAGAGAAACAATTTGTGAAAAAGCAAAAGAATTAAATGTTGGTGGTTATCAAGTAAGCTCTAAATTACAAGATTGGCTAATATCTAGACAAAGATATTGGGGTACTCCTGTACCAATTATTCATTGTACCAATTGTGGAGCTCAAGCTGTACCAGAAGATCAATTGCCAGTAAAATTGCCAATGCTTGATGTACAAGGTGACAAAAAATTTAAATCATTAGAACTAGTTGAAGAATGGGTTAAGACTACTTGTCCAAAGTAAGTTGTAATTTAACAGTTTTTTGAAATACAAACATAACATTAATATTGTAGTGTTCTAGATGTGGTAAAGAGGCAAGGAGAGAAACCAATACTATGGACACATTTGTAGATTCCAGTTGGTATTATATGAGATATTTGGATCCTAAAAACTGTTCTCAACCGTTTGATAAAACTTTGATCAACAAAATGATGCCCGTTGATATATATGTTGGTGGAAAAGAACACGGTAAATTTACTCTTCAGTGTTTATGATAATAGTTTAAATCTATTTTTTTCTTTTAGCTGTTTTACATCTATATTATGCAAGGTTCTTTAACCACTTTTTACATTCCATTGGATTATCTCCTAGTTTAGAACCATTTAAAAAACTATTGGTCCAAGGCATGGTGATGGGTCAAAGTTTTAAAAATAAAATTAATGGTACATATTTAAAAGAAGATGAAGTAATTAAAAAAGGTAAAACATATTTCACTAAAGATGGGGACTACCCAGTTATTGCAACATGGGAGAAAATGAGTAAATCTAAACACAATGGTGTTGAACCAAAGAATACTATAAGTAACTATGGAGTAGATACCATGCGATTATTGGTATTGTCTAGTGTTGCTCCTACATCTAATAGAAATTGGAATTCTGATAGTAAGTTATAAGTAATATAGCACTACAATATTATTAATACATATTTAATATATATTTTAAACTATTAGCATTTCCCGGAATTTTAAATTGGCAACATAGATTATGGTTAACTATAAGAGAATTTCGAGCTCTTAGAAATAATGATGATATCCAAAGACATACAATTGACTCGTCTATATTCCAAAAGGAAGAAATTAAATTACATGATGCACGTAATTATCATGTCAAAAAAACTTCAAGTAACTTCAGAAAATCATATCAATTAAGTGTGGCTATTTCAAAACTACAAGGATTGACAAATATTTTAAGAGTATATACATATTTTAATGAACTATTCAAATATATATTTATTTTTATATATTTAAATGTATTAATATTTATATAGAAGTCTCCTAAAGAATTGATTAAGTATAGTGCAGAATATGAAAGATTACTGGCTGTTCAAATAATAATGTTAACTCCGATGGCTCCACACTTTGCATCAGCATTATGGAGTGGTTTTGTATCGGCACCAGGTCGCATAAATCATAAATGGGATCAAATTAATTGGGAAAATGATGTAATTAATCAAAAATGGCCTCAAGTGGATAGCGATTATATTTTAAATTTATATTGTGTGGTAAGTATTCAAAAATGTAAAGAAAATTATTATAAGTATACATTGAATGAAAATAAAAATGTCTCTGTAAAAATATTGAAGTAAGTCTACACGGTGATTCTTTTATCATAAAACACTCATTATTTCAAAAAGTATTCATGTTTTTGAAAACATTTTTTTACATAGTTTCAAGTTGTTAAAAAGATTACGTTTTTATTAAAAAATTATATTTTTAAATATTTAATATCCTTATATTTTTTTAAGTTTTTACTTTTTTGAATGAGAACATAGAGTTTTAATTTCATATTCCACAGCAGAATAATTTTCTGAGTATTTTGATACATAAAAATCGAATTTAGAGCTAGTAGTTTATGAGTTATACGTATTTTTAAGTTTAGAAAAATGGAGTGAAGTGGTACGGGGTTACCCCACAAAATGTTTGTCCACTACTCCCCTTGTCTAAACTTTAAATACGTATAACTCATAAACTACTAGCTCTAAATTCGATTTTTATGTATCAAAATACTCAGAAAATTATTCTGCTGTGGAATATGAAATTAAAACTCTATGTTCTCATTCAAAAAAGTAAAAACTTAAAAAAAATATAAGGATATTAAATATTTAAAAATATAATTTTTTAATAAAAACATAATCTTTTTAACAACTTGAAACTATGTAAAAAAATGTTTTCAAAAACATGAATACTTTTTGAAATAATGAGTGTTTTATGATAAAAGAATCACCGTGTATAGTTCATTAAAATTTGAATCTTAATATTTCTGGATGTTATGTGTTTTATCATTTGGTACAGTTATATTGACGATTTTGCATATTTGTTATCATATTAACCACTTCATTCTTCCAATTGCACACAAGTGTGTTAAATGAAGTATTACTATAGCAATGTACATCGGGTATTTTACATTTTAACATATTCTTAGGGTTCTTTAGTATACTATGTTCGTTTGATTTGACCTCTGTCAATTGATGATTTACTGTATTATTTTTAGAATCAATTATGTTATTGCATGCATAATATTTTTTAAACACTATTTCTTTTGATAGATCTTTTTTTTCTTTAGTTTTTATCATTATCACATTATTTTTTTTTTTATAACACGGCTCACATACTTGTAGCCCGCTTTTATGTTTTATCTAAAAATAAAAATTTAATAGTAATGTAAATTTCAAGTAAAAAATTAATTTTTAACCTTTTTTTTTTCAGCATTGTTTAATTCTCTCTTTATGATTTCTTTCATTAAATTTCCTGAATCAAAAACTTGACTGTTTTGTTTTATTTCTTTAAGTAGTTTGTCAGTATATCGAGTTAATCTTTTTTTACCACTATATTTATTACACATAGAATGTTCGTTTTTTTTGTTAACAATATTTAAATTCATTGTATAACCCATCTTTAGGGCAAATTCATGGTTTATTTTTTTTCTCCACGCTTCCTCTTCTTCTTCAATCCTTTTTGCTTCTTGTTTAAGTGCTTCAAGTCTGCGTAGCCTTTCAGCTTCCTTTGATAATATTTCATTTTCTTCTAATTTTTTTTTTTTTGCTATTAGCTGTGCTTTAGCCATTTCCTCCTTTTCATTTTGAATTTTTTGTTTTCTTTGTTCTTCCAACATTTGGTTGCGTTTTGACTTCATTTTTATTTTTTCTTCCATTATTTTATTTTGTTCTTCCTTTTTTTTTTGTTTAGCCTGTATAGATAATTTAAACTTATTTTCTTCTTCCTCTCTTTTTTTACGTTTTTTTTCAGCTTGTAACCATAATTTTTTTTTTTTTTTTCAAAAACAAATCTGTTTCTTGTTGATCTTTTATTTTTCCTAATTTTTCACTAGAACTATCTTGATATTTATGAATTAATAAATCATTTTTATTTTTTAAGTCATCTCCCATTCCATATTTATTAATACCTATTAATTATATTATTTATTTTCATTATTTTGCATGGTTTTATTGCCTTCTAAAAATAACTCATTTATACTCTACAAATATTGATAACATAGTTTAATTAATTTTTCTATGTTTGAATTATAATGCTAGTTTTTAACTAAATAAAGAAATAACTCTTACTTTGGGAAAACATTTTTTGTTGATTTTGTACTTTTTTGGATTTATTATTATTATTATTTAAATTATTATTAATTTTCCTTTGATTATTCATGGTTTTATTTAGTACACTACATCTTTTTTCATAACTCTTTAAAGTATTAAGGTTATACAAATATTGAAATATATAATTACATAGGTAGTATGATTTTATGATTGTATTTCATTAATACTTACTATTTTTTGTTGACCATTGACGTTATATTTTTCATTTTCACGCTTACGAAATCTATATGAACTATATCTTTTTTTATAGTATGATGGCATATCAGCCCATTTAAATCCCCTTGGTGTAGAGAGCATCTTTAGGTAATCACTATGTGTTAGAAGATTTCTATCCACAATAGGTCTATAGCAGACGGTATGGTAACTAGGTTTGTTGCATATATCATTTGTTTGGCATATAATTTTTTTGTGACAGGAATCAATTTTGTATATAGCATTTCCGTTTTTTTTCTTCATCATAAGTAAAATTTAAACAAATTTGTATAAAAACCTATTTTACTTAACAATGAAGTACCTATTGACTTATTTTAATTTTTTAATTTTTGTTATAATTATTAATATCAAACAATGTAGTTGTTTGGTAACATGGCAATATAGGTACTATTTATATATCATAATTTTTTTCAGGTTAACAATGCTGTTAAATGTGTATTGCCAATGCCCAAAAGAGAAATGGCATTACTTACTAAAGAAGCAGCTATCAAATTAGCTATGACTCAAGAAATTATAAAAGAGTATACATCATCTTGGAATATTATTGATATTGGATTCCAATCGTACGAGGACAATGATACGTATGTTTTCATTAAGACTGACCGAAAATCTGCTGCAAAGGATAAATAGATCCACCAATTACAAAATTATTAACAGTAATATTTAGTTATAAAAATCATAATACATAATAATAATAAATTAACTAATTATAGATACTCCATAGTCCATGTACATCATAAATATAAAATTATATTTAATAAACCAAATTGTTTTAAATGTTTGTTATAGGAATAAAGTAAAGTTCTTATTCAATAATTTATTAGTTATTACTAAAAGATAAATTGGTGAAATAAGATATCACTGATATAATACAACAGTTCCCAAACTTTTACGACCACGGCATCTTTGAGAAATAATTTGTGTTTTGTGGAACCACCTTCTTTAAATAATTTTTAATAATATAAATAATCCAAATATAATATAAAATAATTTTCTCAATAATCACATACATCTGGCGGAACCCTTGAGATTGTCCCACAGAACCCTAAGGTTCCACGGAACACACTTTGGGAAACGCTGATAATAAATATAATTTTAAGGTTTGTTACTATGTTATTCTTATGACATCAATATGCAATGTAAAGAATTTTGAAAATGAATTCATATTTATGTCTTGCCTTGTGCAATAAAATTTGTAAATAACATATCTTAGGAATTCCGCTAGGAAATAATCTTATAGTTGAATTAAGTAATTGACTCTATTGAAACAATTAAGTAATTAAATATTATTAGAATGTTGGAACAATTAAATTTTATTCAATCAAATTAATTAAAACATCAAAATATAGTATTTTATATGCAAGTAATTATCACAGAAACAAGGATGGGTAAGTGAACACTTTTTAACATAACTTAAATTTATATAAAAAAAAACTAATTTGAATTAAAATTCATTACATTTTTAACGTATTAATAAAACAATTCACTTGGTTTTAAGGATAAATTTTGATAAATTTTTTTTTTATATTAATTTTTTAGTTTTATGATTGATAAAACTACATACTTACCTCATAGATGAATTTTGATATTTTTCTAAAACCATTGCTATGTGCTCTCACATGTAATATGAGTATTTACAAGAGAGGTGAAGAGGAAAATAGTTTGGAAAATTTTTCTCAATCAAAAAAGGGGAATTTACAATTTAACTGACCAATCATTTTTAGTCACATTAAAATAAAGTAAATAATAAGTTATAATATTTAGTTGTAGGTAAATAAATTACTTAGGTTTAATTTAACTAATCTTTGCTTGATCTTCTAAACCAGCGTTTCCCAAACTTTTTCTCTGCTGACCCCTTCGAGATAATAAAAATGATCGCGGACCCCTTAATAAAAATAAAAATTAAAAACAATAATAAATAATAATACTTAATTTATTGCTTTACTTTGTGTATTTTTAATTATTTACGTTCGTGGACAGGGGTCCGCGGACCACAGTTTGGGAAACACTGTTCTAAACTATATTTAGTATAAAATCACTAAAAACATCAATATGTCTACATATAAACTGATTATAATTAATACCCTTAGAACTTAAGCTGCTTACAGATTTTTTTTCTTTATAGCATTGAATAATATTATAGATTATTCTATTTTGTACACTTATATATTTGTTCTTTATAAAAAAACTTATATCACAACTTAATTTATAACATATTTTAAATAAGACAAGAATTTAATTACAAATCAGTATTTTTTAGTGGTTCATGTTTTAACCATGGCATTTTTGGTCCGTTTTTACCATTATCAAGTATTTCATTAAGAAATTGTAAATAGTCTAATGGTAAACCAGTTTCTTTTGCTCCAAGTAGTATAGTTTCAAGATATGCTTTAGATGGTCTTCTGTCAAGTGGCAATGGTATTTGTTTAACAAGGGGCTGATTGACTAGCTTGTAACAGCGACTTAATACATTATCGCCATTTGGAGTTATAATGTTTACCTCAAATGGTAAATACATTTTTATCCCGACACCTTCCTGTTGATCTAAATTGTTTAAATCACTAGTGTTCAGTTGCCACAAAGCACCCCAGACATGTTCGTTAGGGTCTGGAACCACTGTTGATGGACATCCTTCCCAAAAACTTGAAAATTCGTTAAAATCTAAACGATACCCCTACAACAAAAATATGTTATTAACTAAAAACTATATTAAACTTATTTTCAAAACAGTCAACATACATTTAGTTTGCCAGCTCCAATTCTTACAGCGGTTGGATTTTGAATATGAATCCGTTCTGCAAGCAAATTGCTTCCGTACGCAAAGTACATAAATTTATTCATATCATTGGCTGCGACGATGGAAAAAAATAAAGTATAAAATAATAACCAAGTAATCTGCATTTTAATAAGAGTTTAAACACGTTACTGATCACGGTTTTATAAAATCACTTAATTTACCTATATAATATAGTGAATATATTATACTAAATATTTTATAGTCTAATTCCTCCGAATCTCGATCGACCATATACGCACTACACAGCTCTTGAACAATAATCACTTAATCAGATTATGAATATGGATATTAATTATTAAACTAATTAATACTGCTACATTATTAATATTTTATTCACAATAGTATACAAGATAAGTAAGTGGCATAAAATTCGTTTACATTTACTCGTCTCAAAAACACGTTTTTTAGCCACCAGGCGTCTCACCTTGTACGACCTTACGTGTTGCCTTTTGTAGACTGTTCCCGTCGAGCTAAAGAGTATATTATTTATCTCGATGATTGTTGCGTGCTTTTGATAACATTCAACTCATTCAAGTAGCCACTAAAATATGTAATCACAGAATAAATATAAAGAATTTAGTTTGTGATATAAATTGTAGACATGCAATATTTACATGATAACAATGGCACTATACGGGCATGCGGCATGGCGTTACATAGTGTCGGTATGCTGTGCTTGATCAAAACTCATAGTATTGTATGAGTTTAATGTTCGGACATTGTGTAATCAATGTGTCTGATTAATTACCTAATAAATAATAAGAAATGGAAAAGAAATAATATTAGACCAGTACTTAAATTAATTTTTTTTTGTGAACTTAAGTATAGCTTCGATGACAGATCTCATTAGCTTTGTCTTATATACTCTTATTGTCTACTTTTACTGCTCTATTGGTTAGAACTTTAGAAGGTAACATTTTTTTTTCAATAAAATAGGGATTAACAAATAACATTTAAATTTAATTTTATCCTTCCATAATTATTTGAAATTTAATCAAATTTTTAGTAACAAGAAAAAAAAAATCACATCAAATATCAAAAGTGTTATTGCTGGATAATAACTTACAATTTTTCTTTTGTATTTATATCAACTGCATTTATTCATAGTTTCATATATAAATACATAATATATTATGCACTTAATGCGTTTATTGCAAATGCATATTTATAGATTAGGTACATAGGTAATAGGTATTCATACTTCTAATGTAAATGTTAAACATAATTTAGTAACTATTACAGGATATCATACATTTATTTTTTATAAGCTTAAAAAGTTTATGATTGATTTGTTGACAAATATCTAAATATACTAAAGAATATGAGTATATGACTAAATAAAATTGTTGATGTTCGTTTTTCATTTAAAAAATATAACATTGACTCATAAACTTGATACCTTAGCTATTTCATATTTTTACTGTGTTTTTATAACACTTGTCTGTGCATGTATTAAAGGTATAGACTATAGACAATAAATTATACTGAATGTTTACTGACAAAATTGTCTAAAAGAAAATGGCAGTCGTTACCCGTTTTTCACTAAAAATTAAAAAATGACCACAGAAAAGATTATTTTTAATAATTCAGTTACTAATATTATATTGTTTTTAACTTACTGTAACATAATAACATGTATACCTAACTTATATACTAAACTCTAATCTCCCAATTAAAGCTATGCTTATAAGGAGTGTTGCATATTGTTTATTTGTCCAAATTTTTATGTGTATTAAAATATGCGCCTATATTTGCAAAATAAATATTATTATTATTATTTGTGCGTATAAATATAACCGTATTAGTGATTAAGAGGATTCGATACCGATCGTTTTTGTCTTTGTCTATAACACGCGAAATATAGAAATTAAGCGTGTTTTTTGCCAAACGTATCGACTGATCTAGTGAAGCGATAAGAAATCTGAAAACAGATTTAAATTTTTTGTAAAGTCTACTTAAGATCAACTTTCCCAAATTTTTTTATTTTTGATTATAACTTCTTCAAAAATTGAACTATGACAATTTTTAATTTATAACTTTTTATGGATTTAAGCATTAAGGTGATAAACCAAAAATGTAGGAAAGTCGATCTCATAGTAAACTTAACGAAAAATTCGAATCTGTTTTCAGATTTATTATCACTTTACGATCAATCAGTACGTTTGGCAAAAAACACGTCTACATTTCTATGTTCCGCACGTGTTAGACAAAAACTGCGGTCGATGCCTAATAGGTCTGGGTCAAAATCCCGACATGAATGTCGGAATTTTAAATTTTAATTTGTCAGGATTATTAATTTTAATATTAATGAACACACGTGTCGGAAACTGCAGAGATAATTAGAAGCTTATTATAATTTATTACACTGCAGGTAAATAAAATAAAATAAAATAATTAATATATGTACCTATATTTATTTATGACATTTATGTATTGTAATTCGCAAGTTAGTTGATTCGATATCAAACAACTGCGTTTGGTTAGAATCATCTATTATATTATGAAAAACAATAATACCAAATGTCTAAGTACCTATAACCTATGTGATTTTTATGACTTTATACTAGATTCGATTACATATTAATATAATATTATACTGAATAAGATGGTATACTCCGGATTCCTCAGACGTTAGTCACTTGCCTGACTGCAAAGCGCCAGTTTTGTAAATTAAAATCTTTCAACTACCCATGTTTTACTTTGGTTATCGTTTTTTATATAATACTTCTATAGTGAGAACTAAAAAATTATAGAACGCTTGTGGCTGTAACAAGAATATGTAACCGGATGTGAATTATTCCTTTGCCTACCACCACTGGATTCGAATTTGAGTCATATCTCTCGATTAGTGACCCATATAAAATAATTTCTGTTTAGGTATATCAGCTTAATATTATATGACGCACATGTGCTGCAGCAATAGAGAAAATCAAGCATCAATATAAAATACGAGTATATCAGCTAGGGGTCGTCAAATATGTTTTATTAAAATTATAGAAAATTGCATTGTGTGCAATGATAATTTAAATAATAGTGGAACGTTTCAGGTATCTATTATTATATTTTTGAATAATAATAAAAAAAAAAAATAATTTTTGGTTAAATCGTTATTAAATGTACCTACATTTGAATTGGTCATAAAAAAACCCCATTTAAATTAAACCATATTAAAAAAGATTTGTATGAGGAATTTTAAATTGTATTTTCAAGCCTTATTAGGTATTAAAATTAAGAATATTATAATTTTAGTTTTAATTTTAATTTTATAAATAGTATTGTAACCTAATCTGGGGGGACGTATTAAAAAAAAAAAAAATGAATTGCTGCACATGCAATAAAAACAAAAGATTAACAATTTTAATTTTTTCCAAAATTAGTGTAAGTCCTTTAGGCAATAAAAAAACCACAAACCAAGTTCAATCCTATGCGTTCGAAACATTTTATGTTAAATACCTTTATCATTGAACACTGAATACAATGTATAATATTAATTAACATCTATGTATAAAGTATGTACTATGTAGTATTATTTTTAATATATAATTATGTGTGTGTTTTAGTTAAATTCATAATATTTATACAGTATTCATGTAATAGTTTAAATAGTTACAGACATTTATGGTAATATTATAGGATGCATATCGTTTTTTACCGATTACCAGGACGCATACATTCAGGCATTCAGCTAGGTATATAATGGCTGCAATATATTTACAATAAATTATAATAATAACATATACTAATAAATAGTATAATGTATAAACTAGTGAGATGTGGCAGTGTGGAATAGAATGTATTATTATTTTATATTTTTTATGAATGAACAGTGAACATACTATATAGTATTATAGTGACCGTGTTAGGTAGATGACGTATAATGACCGTGAATGTCTATGACGCACGAGTGACGGGTCTATCCGGACTCCGGTGTATACGAGCATGTTGGGACAAGGCAATTCTAATATTGCAATGACGTATTGTAAATTTCATTAATCTCGATGAATCTACCACGTGGTATATATTTATCCGTTGGTGTATATAATAAATCAGTTAATTTACAAATAAGAAGTAATCGTTAAAGTCGATTAGTTTTAATTCGTTCTTTCAACAACCAAGGGGTCTAGCGTGATTGTACATTTGTATTTGTATATTTTGTTTTTATAAAAAAAAACTTAATCAAATTTTTATATCAATATGGTAATATTAAAAATAATCGATTCAAAGAGTTCCAATGATAATTTTTGATTAAGAACATACAAATTTATCAGTTTATCACCTATATTAGTAAAATAGTAAGTTATAACTTATAAATAATTTAACGCCACAACCGGTTCTCTTTGATGTCATTAGTACACGATTTAAAAAGTGAAATGGTCAGCACACAATTTATGAATAGTATAAACAAAACGCAATCAAACAAAATTATTTTATTTATGTTTTTGAGTACCTGATTGTAGCGTAAAATCACTCATTTTAAAAATTATAAATAGTTATAGAGAATAATATTTTGTAGAGTTTGACATATTCATTTGTATAAATATTCTCAAAACAATTTAATATTCATTTAAATGATTTTTATTTTTTTTAATCAAATAATAATAAAATATAAAACCAATGTTTCAAATTTTTATAAATATTATTCTCTATAATTTTTTTTATAGATGATTTTATTCTAAGATTATTCAAAAATTGTAAAATACGTTTTTTCGTGAATGTGTTTAGTTCTTGTTGTGTAAACAATTCACATAAACAAATTTAAAACAAAAATATTACCATCAGCTCTGGTCAAACGAAAACCAGAAGTATTCAAAATTCACAACGATTACAATATTAGGTACACATTATTTAATATATATCAAATAATAAAATGATAGCACATTTGTATGAATTCGCTATATTTATACATATATATTATATACCCAATTGTAGAACAAAAACTGACGATAGTTAAGGTATATATTTTATGTAATAAAGCTGGCGAACCTATATATAATATGCAGGTTGTATAAGTGTGGTCGATCACATGGTCGCTTCACGTCTATATACCACGGTCGTCTAGGGTTAGTCAGTGGTCGATGTCTCGGAATCGGGATGCGTCATCTACACAACGCTTCGGATCTACGAAGACGCTATAATACACCTGCACGTACTACACCACCACGATACGTGTAAAAAGCCCATGATTCAGTTTTCGTCAAACCATCGTTGCATTCGCGTCAATAGTTTTAGTATGCTGTATGGAAGAAATACTGGCCATACTATAGACACTAGTACACTACAATCGTACCGGCACGAAATAATTAAATCGTCGACGCGGATTCATGAACCACGATGGGCATTCTATAGATATAATAATAATATATCATATGATATAGATATGATAATTTATCTAACGTCATCCGAAGTCCTCTTGCGAGTTACTATTTTCCTTTTAACGGCAATAATAATACATCATAATATTCCTGGTGAACGTGGTGGACCGATGTTCACGAACGCGTTGCGATTTCGGCAGTTGTTTTCTATTCCCGCCGTATTGACTTTCATGGTGAACCGCTGCTGACATGTGTGCGGCTAACGTCGTCAGCTACTTATGCACGTGATGTCCGATATCGATCGCGAAGCTACAGCGTCCGAAGATCGAAACTCCGCCACTGCTGCTGTTGTATTGCCAAACGGTAAGCTTAACACGTTACATTCGGGTTTATAGGCATATTGTATACATTGTTCTGTGACATAAGACATTATTTGTACATTTCCACGTTAATTGCTTATACGTTCTTGATACTTTATTATAGGTACATAAATGTCCACTCCAACAAATTGTGTACCCACCTTTGTTAGATTTAATAATTTCCATATTTTTTCCGAAAAAAATTACGATAATGAATCAAGCAAGAAATTGAGATTAAAATGTAATTGATGCTTAACGTTTCAAACAAAATATATGAAAGTATCTATAGTAATTACTAATTAGTAGTTTATAGCCATAATCTTAACACATTCATCCAAAGTCTTAAATTAAACTTTTATAATACCAAATACTCAATAGATAATATTATAATAATACGAGTATACGTATTACGTATAGAAGTTAGGTCTGCTAAATTTTGGAAACATGTAATATATATAGAAGTATAGATTAAAGCCATGCGACAGCAATTATTTAGTCGGAGGTCGATAAAATGCTCAGTCGTCAATTTTTATTATACCTATATACAGTATCAGTAGTGGTTTGATTTACAAATAATTACGAAATAATCACGCATTTCATAATTCATAGATGATAGATCTAATATTATTGACAATAAATAACAATATGTAAGTTTACATATTATATACAACGTAGAAAATAAAAATATTAAAAACGATAAAATTAAAATCAAAATTGAAATTTGATTTACAATGCTCAAATTAATTACAAATTTACAACTGTTGTTCTTGTATACCTTTAAACATAGGCGAAAATAGGGTGGTAATTGGGGGGGGGGGGATTAGCCCCCAAAAATTAATGATTTAACTATAAATACATTGGAAATCCAGTATAGAACTGAGCTACAGCCTCCCCCCCCAGACTTCAAACACTAATTGCGCCTATGCCTTTAAAATTATAGTTTTGACGTTTTTTTACTGATTATTAATATATATATATATTCTATAAAAATATCAATGATTCATTAAAAATTAGCTCTTCCCACAGAATAAGAAGAGATATTTTCCCATTATTTGGTATATCTAACAATTAAAAAAATACTAAATGATTTTGTTGACAATAAAAATATGGTACCTAGCGCAAGTCTAATATATACGTATAAACTCTATCCAAAGCTCATAGATACAATTTGATATGTATAAAATATATGTTCATTATTTAAATACCACATTAAAAAAAAACAATATAATATACATATTATGTAATATACGAGTATGTTGGTTCCAAATTGATTAATTTTTTTTTTAATTATCCAGAATTTAAAAGAGAAGATACCGCATAAAGAGACTATATCAATTGTGTTTTAAAAATTGTATGTTTTTTTTTTTATTTCATTAAATAGTTCCAGTAAATTATTAGATAATTAGTACCGATTTATAATATAAGATTTTTATCTCAAAATAATAGTTATATAATTATAAATTTATAAAAATATTTACTTTTAAATAGTTGGCCATGTTTATTTTATTTAAAGTATTAATTTATTTATATTTTTAAATGTGTTTTTCTTAATCTTTTTACTTTATAGGTGCACGTATTTTATGAAGCTTTCGACATATTAAAATATTAAATTTATAATAATGATTATATAATAATATAATATATAAATATTATAATCTATATTTTATAGTGGTATTTACTAGTGTAATTTTATCGGATAAAATTACTAGGGCCGAAATTAAAGTTGAGTATCTACCTATTGACCATTTTATTAACTGCTATATTTATCGTGACGTACCGGTTGGTTGACAAGTCAATTAGCCAACATTCGATATCCGAACACACGTTATATTTAGTTCAAAATGAATTATACTTGAAAATATAATTTTTTTTAAATTTTAAATTATTTTTTTTATAAATCATGAACACTGTTCAAGTTTATATAAAAATACCTAAACTTATGAGCTTTTTTTTTTTTTAAATGAAAATGGAACATTATGTTGTGTCCAAGTACTCCAAAATACAAATCGTACCATTTTGTTGCCTAAAATTATAATTTGAAAAGTTTCATCTGAACCTTTCTTTTGAAAATGATAATATTTCTTCTAATTTTCTATACAGTCGAGTTGCGTTAACTCCTAACCTAACGATATTTTTTTTCCTCTAGAAATATAAATTATATAAAAATTAATATAAACTCGAATAATACATACCTAGTAGTAAATTTTTATTTCGCTTCGATTTCGAGTTATTGCGACTCCACTGTATTTAGTTTTCATATTTTGTGGTCAATTGCAGTTTTGTTCTAAGAGGTCAAGCTCGAAGTTTGCTTGTTAAATAAAATTATTTTTGTATTTTGTGAAACTACAATTTGTTGACGAATTGGAACTTTTTCCATTTTTACCGGAGACTAGTTTTCTCGTCGGTGAAACGAGTAGTTGACGAATCGGGCCTGAATTATATTTATGGGCGTGTACCAGTTGCCCTCAAAAGTACCGTTTTTATACCAATTCCCCCCAAACTACTCAAAGCAAAATGCACCAGTTACCCTCACATAGGTATTATATACATTGTTGTTATAATAGGTATATAATACCAATTCATAAAATAGGGGAGGTAAATATGTAAATAATAATAATATTTGTGGGGGCCCTGCATCGTATTTTATAATCATTTCTAACAACCATAACACTACTAATAAAGATATAATAAAATATGATAATAACACACATCACGCATCATATATCACATAATATAGTGTCCAATACATATACAGTATACACACACTCGTCTATCGTCTATCTACTTAGATAAATCTAAAATTACGCATTTTGGTAAAATTCTCTCTTTTTATCAGGTGTGCTATTATTATTAATATTATTTTTATTATTTTTATATACTATGATTATTATTTACATATTTACTTTTCCTATTTTACGGATTTGTATACAATAATATGTGAGGGGCAACTGGTATATTTTTAAAATGCCAAAACCCCGTTGAGAGCAATTGGTCAACACCCATATTTATTACCGTGTTAAGCTTAAATTTACCTATAATAATTATAACATTTATTAAATTCTTACAAAATATTTTAACCATTAAATAAAAGATGGAAATATGTGGGTATGGTCGCGAATTGCACTTATTTTAGTCGAATTGCACTTGGGTTTAAAAAAGGTAATGGTTGAACTGTACTCGGGTAAGCAGGTAGTGATCAAACTGCACTTGGGCTCAAAAAAAGTATTTCAATAAAATTATCATCCATTTGAAGGAGTAAATCATTTTCCAATGCAAATTAAGCGGTTCTTCATGGTTATGTATTAACACACCGAAAATAACTGTAAAAAATTCATCTAGATATAGTTTTGAAAGACAACCACGATGGGTACAACGCCATTTAACACCAATATTTACATTTTTTTATTGTAAAATGTATAACTTTGATACACAATTATGTCACGGCATAATTCACTTTTAATAATTTTTAAATTGTTCTTATTTACACAGCGATGTAAAAGAGTGTACTAATTGTAGTTTACATCATACAGGTTTAAATAGTACACGGTATAAAATATAAGAATTAATCTTATATAATTATTAATAATTATTTATTATCCAGTTGTTAGGTTAGATTTTTTGTCGATTTTTGGCGACAATAATTATCTGTGTTATCTAAATGGCATTAACGAACTAATATATAATGCTATTAAATAGGTAGTCCATAGCGTTTGTAAGCAAAGATTCGTAATATTTTTAACGGGTTTTCACTATACACGTTCGACTCGTAACAAGTTCTTACGTTTTTCCATTTTAACTCTTTTTTGAACGAGTGCAGTTCAACCACTACCTGTTTTTTACTCGAGTGCAGTTCGACCATTACCCTTTTTCAGTCCAAGTGCAATTCACCAAGAAAAAAATTAAAACCACGGTCAGTTTGTAATATTTTAGGTAGAAATAAATCTAGATGTACATGTTACGGTAAATGACGAAAAATAATAATTTACGTAATTTACCGGTAAATATCGTTAATATCCATTTTTAATTTATATGAGTAGATTTTTATGTCAATTACCGGGAATTTACGATAAAAAATTATACAAATGGTTATTGTTGTATTTATATCATATATTCATATTATATTATTAACTATTTATTTTCACATATTAATGATCCATGACATTTTGAATTACAAAGTTTACCTGAAGAACGACAAGCACATTTATTATTTTTACATTTAGTTTTGCAGTGACATCGTTGGTACCCTTGAGTGCCTGAAATACTGCTCAAACCAGCTGCCTCTCGAAGAGTTAGCTGTTTTTCTTTGATAGATTTGCGCAAAAACATATTTATAGATAGTAGATACTAGAAATCTACCTAATGTAAAACCGTGCAGCGTAAAAACATAAAAGTTGTGTTGTAGTCAAATTTTAGTATTATACACAACATTTACCAATTTGTTTGGTGAATATTGCAATTAACCGGTAAATATCGAAAATCTCCATTTTGTATATATGTTTACGATAATTCCCGGTTAATTACGTAATTTTCATGTGTTACATCATTTACCGTAACATATACACACCACATAATTTATTATTACAAAACACAGGTAGTTAGCAGACATAAACAATAATAATAATAATAGTAATAATAGTTATGATAATATAAGCACTATTATTCGTGTTATGTATCGACTTTGTAATTTAAAAAAATAATTCACAGTCAATTTATTATAAGTTATAACATACAAATTTAAAAATTATAAGTATGGAAAACTATTTCAAGTAATTGTGTATTTTTTATTATTTTATTTTCTTGCTGTGTACAGGCTTCGTGAATTGTATTTTGTATATTTCAGCTTTTTCTTATTATTTTTATTTAAATGACTAGCACATTCGTCCAATTGCGAAGATCGCAAAACACTAGAAACTTGGATTAGCCGATCTAACCAATTTATTGAATGAACTGTTCCATCCTTCGTTAAAAATATTTATCCTGTGTGAAATATTAATTGTTTGGTGTCTGGCATTTCAAATTTGAAGAGAGAATCTAGGTGTAACATTTTCAGTTAATATGTGTTGGATAAAAATATCCAATTAATTTCCATTGTTGGAGATAGTTTTTGAGTAAAAGTTAAATACATATTAACTATTTCATTAGGTATTTCTTTAACTACAAAAACAATAAATATGTTATCATTTTACATTGTTTGACAATTTGTTCGTTCTCATAATATATTTTGGATAATCCTTAAATTTTTTATATTTAGCTTAGTAGTTTAGTTTTGGTTCATAGTGTGCTTTAAAGTTTGTAAGTTATGTTCTACTGTGTCATATAACTCATCTCTCATACTGATTGCGATTTCGATTCGTGATTCTAAATTTTTGAGTAATTAAATTCTATCTTATCTTGTAAAATATATTTCTCGGTTTATTTATGCCGTACAAAGTATCTGCAATTGATTTTTACCAATTCATTGGTACCGTACAAAGTATTCACGGTATGCAAATGCAACTCAAACAATAGATAGTACAAAGTATCCGTTTACTCCACTTTACTGTATTGTAGGTTTTAAATTAAACGTACCTCGTAATTGAGTAAATCTCGGTAATGTTTATGTTAAATTTAAATTCAATGATAAATCATTATTGCTATGAAAAACGTTTCTGAGCAAAGACAGACTAACAGACTGGTTGACAACCTATATTACTATATGTATATTTAATGATATAAATTATATTGCTATATAAATAATAATTTATTGTACTATTAGTATGTATTACAGTAAATTGTATTAATTTTTAAGTATTTAGTCAAAATTTGTTAGTTGATGATAATATTTTATTAATTATTATTAATATTTCATCATTATTATAGTATATACTATGTACTCAGTATTCATAAATGTTATGTATTATTAGTTATTATTAAAGACTTTTAATCATGTTTTAAAATAAAACTCAGTAGCGCCAATAGCTAAATTTTTAAATCTAAACTTAACAGTTAACGTTAATGAATTTTGAATTTTAAATTAATTATTTTTATAAATATATCCCACAAAATATATAGTAGTTTTATTAATTTTAGTGAAATTATAAAACAAGTAGCTACTGCCTATTTTTATTTCAAAATATAAAGAAGGTTTTAGTTATTTCATACATAGATGGTACTTTATAAATTAATATGACTTTTGTATAGATCCTTTGGATTGGACTAACGATCACGTAGCGGCATGGTTGAAATGGTGTGTCAGACATTTAGAACTGTGGCCAATTCCGAAATCAGACGACTTTCCTAACACAGGTTATGAACTCTGTTCATTAGACAGGACTGAGTTTGATCGTAGATCACGAAACAGACGTTCCGGCCGATTATTATTACTACATTTGTCATTACTTCGACAACCTGTTACTGGAACGCCACCTAGTCCCAGTCTCACAACACCCGAAGACGGTAAGTAGTTATTATAATTTCAACTGTAATATAAGATTGTAATATTTTTACTCATATAGGTGATAAATTACATGTTTTAAATTCTGTGTTCACTTGTTGGGTCAGCAAGAAACCTTTAATTATCTCATACAAATTATCTATATGTGTATAGATAGAAAGCATTTATTATTTTCATTGCTACATAATTTTATAATAACAATACACCCTTCAGATTTTAGCGAAACTAAATTGTTGAGCGAGTTCCTATCTTATTCAGTATTTAAAACTATTTAGGTATCTCGTTTCCTTAACAAAATCTACACTAAATTTATATGGTATCTTGTGTTAATATTATGTGTAATTTATAATATATCGTCATCTATGCCTAATACAGAATATCAATTACTATTGATTATTATAAGACTACATAGGTATTATAATATTATATTTATGTATGTTGTTATACTATTATATAGCCATATAGGGATTATATTTAGATTCATAAAATTAATTCTTGTTTCGTTAATGCATTTTAAATAGATTTTATTTTTAATTATTAAGACATTGAATTGAGTTTATCTAAATAATTAGTATTTTACTGTAAGTAAGATTATGAAAAGTACTATATTACATAATTAAAATAATATAATAGAAAATTTGACTTTCACAATCGTTTCAAATTTTATTTTTTGACAATTTTTACAAATAGTTATAGAATTTTATCTTTATATTTTCATCGTTCTGTTTCTTTAGAAAACGTCATCGTTGTTGACAAGCTTAGTAGAAAATAGGGATAAAAATCCCACAGGGTCTAGAGCGTAATATATCACAGAGGGACACAGGTAATCCCCTTTAAGGCATGCTGTCGCTTAACCTCGGCCATTATTGCTTCTCGACATTTGACTTTTAGATTACTAGATTTTTTATCCTCATGCCTCCTCCTGATTTTATTATTGGAAGGATCTCCAAGACATGATTTATGCAACAGTCACCCCGAAATAAAAGAACAGTAGGAACCATTTACTTTTCATTTCTTTAGTCTTGGATATATCGTATGTCGAATATATTAAACCCTAATGATGAAATCGTATTCCAATAGTGGTTCCGGTTTCGCATATGCAATTTAAAAAATGTTTTTTTCTGTGAGAAACTGAGAAAATGCTTGAAAATAATATTAAATATTAATTCATTATATTTAATTTTAGAATATATAAAATATAAGTATATAACACTATATCGTTGTATAAATTATGTAATAAATATATAATAAGAAAATTGTTAAATAAAATAGAACATTAAAAATATTAAAACATTTTTATAACTTGCTTCAAAATTAAAATATTGAAAAATTATTGGTAATTAAGCAGCAGACAACATTGTGATCTTTAAGTTTAATAATATAAATATATCAGTTCACTTAAATCTTAAAACTAATAAAGTTAAACGATAACTCTAAAACGTGTTATGTTATTCTCACAACACATAGACTAAAATAAATTATTGTTCGGTCCACTTTTTGTTGAGCGCTATACATATTATATTCACAGTATACACATTATATTATTATACAGGCCGGTCGGTGAATAGAATAGTGATTAGTAGTGCACATGAAGATATTTTGCGGCTGGACTCACGGAGTCACGGCCTATTATTGTCTGTATCCGGTCCATACAATTATAGTTTTCTTAAAAGTTTACAGTACAATATAATATTTTATTTTTATTTGTGGTTAAGAATCTACTGTGCTAGCTAAATGTTATAAAAATAAAAAATAAATTCCTACTATTAAATCTTTTCAAAGTTTAAAAAATAAGACTATACACTTATAGTACCTATATTATAGATTCGCTAATAAATATTTTATTATATTTTAACAATTGAAGGATAATATGGATTCTTTGCTGTTTAATTTTCACAACTCAATACAAAAGCACTTAAGTTTTAAATATAATACGGGATTTGTAGAGGGCAAGGAAAATACATCACTAGTAAAGGAGGGAAGAATAAAAATAAACAGTTACAGGAAAGAAAGTATAAAAAGGGGTACGTAAGGATTTGTGATGTAGCAATATATTTTCATTGGTTGGCTGGGAATAGGAACGAGCTTTTGAAAGTTTTCTAGATACGAAAAGTAATATTAATATAAATACGATTTAAATAAAATTTGAATATTTTTGTAATATTTTGTTTATAGTTTTATATACTTGTACATACAATATATTAATATAATACTTATTTTCATAACTTTTATAATTTATATTAGATATGTTATTTAGATAGTATCTTTTCTTTCTCCGCAGTCCACACTCAGATTACATTATGTTTATGGTGTAGATGTTTATTTACTCTTCACTAATCGTAAGTGTCCATAAGTACGACTTGCGTCTATAGTTCTATAAATATTTTTTTCCAATACACGATGTAATTTGAGACGTTTGTGAAAACAGCATAATGTTGTATCGATCTTCACTTACTCCCGATTTTTCTTCGGTTATATTGTAGTATAAGTATAAGTATTAAATATTTATTATATTAAGTAAAATTTATTAAATACTCAAATAAAAATACTATTACGTCATAAAGTACAGGATGTCTCGCACATTATAGGTATAGGGTATGTACGTATACAGCGATTTACGATTAAAATACTATTTTTTATACGACTGCCGTGTGGTATCATTACCATGTTAATATTATAATATATATTGTAAAAGATTTACTGGGAAACGCGTATATATTATCATAACAGCAAGGCGACGTCGTTAAAAAGAATGAAAACGCGCGTATCATATACAGCGGTTTTAATAACAAGCGGCGGTGGCGACGTCATTCGTATTATATGTAAAGCTCTCGAAACGAAAACGCGTTGTCGCCCTCGACGTCCACCGAAAGGCGGAGAAAACGCGGTTTAATAACGTCAGCTTATATTTAGAGAGAGACCCCCTCCCCGCGCAATAGTCGGCTGTCATTATTGTTATTATTATTTCACCCTCCACGCGATGCGCAATAAAGACATTGAATATATAAATCAAATTATAATAAACGCGCAGTCTACACAGCACACACACACACACACACACACTTGCAGCCGTGTATATAATACGTATACACCCGAAATATTATGACGCGCGAGTGTATTATGAAACGGCTACAATGCCTGTATAATAATATGGCTGTACTTGAGCAGTAGAGGTACGAGAGCGTAATAATAATTTTGGAAAAAGATGAGGCGACAGTGACGTAAATCTCTCCCGGCGTTGAGAATTTGCGAATAGCGGGCCACCCGTGGCCATGCGCGTACCCATTATATAGCATAAAATATCCACTCGTATTATTTTATAAATATATACATATATATTATACTGTATTATAAAATAATAATAAATACGCCGTGTTTTAATATATTATAGTTCTTATTATGAACAACGATAATAAAATAAAAATTCACGCTGCGCGGTCGGTCGGAAAACGTAAAGTTAAGATTCGTGGAGTTAGTGTATAACATAACAATATTACGGTTGGCTGATTACTTTATCGCTGCAGAATACTTGACATCCTTCAACATATGTATAATCAGTGGTATTCTTTATTTATTTTTTCAATTTTCTAATTGTCTAAATGTACCTATAATAACTAGTCGATAAGCTTTCGGGAAGCATATATTACCATTTTGCGCATGAAATAAAATTCATAAATGAATCCGGCCATAATGATTGGTCTATACATTTGGAGCGAAAATTTAATTTATTATAGATTTATTATTAACTTAATATGGTTAGGTACTCATAATATGATAACACACAGTTTAATATTTGATTAAATTTCAAAACCGGGGCGTGATTAAGGGAGATAAGGGTAATATATCCTCTCCAGAGTCTTATTTTATTAATATTTTGCAATTTTTATAATTTAATAGTAATCCAACTATAATATTATAAATAATAGTGTCTTAATAGAGTTTAAAGTTGTTTTTTTTTTGGAGTGATATTTTTTTCTACTTAGAAAAAATTGAATTCCCGGGGGAATTCACCCCCCACCACCAGGCACTAGACAAATTTTTAGTTACGCCACTGAAGTAGATACCTATCAAGTACATTGCTACCTGCACGAGCATGCACAGTGCAGCCCATTTTTTTTGTTAAAATAAATTAATGAATACTGTAGCCTATTATTGAATGAATTGATAAAATAATAATAATAAAAAAAATTATATTTTTGACAATATAAAAAGAAGAAAAATCATTTTTTGTATAAACATAGGCATTTTATTAATATTTTCATCAAATAAAAAAAACGTGGCTTACACAGAAAAACACATTTTAAATTTTTAAATTTCAAAATAATTAAATGAATGAAAAAATTAGGTGACTTAACGTGGCACATTTAACATGGAAAAAAACAAAATGTGTTTAGAAAAAAAATTAGGATTTTTATTTTATGGCCGAATGCTAGGTATTAAAATGCTTTTTCTACTGCAGCGTTCTTCACGATTGTTTTTTTCCAGATCACTTGTTTTATAATTCGTGTACATTGTGTACAATGTTACTAAATTTACATAATCATATTTATCACAATATGAATCTTCTTCATATAGTACATTATTCAATTTTATTTATTATATAGGTAGCTGGCATACTTTATTTAAACAATTAATATTTGTCGGACTTTTTATCATGGCTATTGTTTTTAATTCATTTATATTATAGTCCATAAAGTTGTTGAAAGTTCTTCTAAGCTGCATATATATATATTAATTTATATTTTTCATATTCCTGCAAATTACCATTACCTAAATTACAATGACATATTCAAATATTTGACGTTTTTGGTAATACCATTGCATCGTTACGTTTAACTATTTTTACAATCGAATAATAACATGGATACCTAATTATAGATCCATAGATGGATCCCTGCTTATCTCTCATCAAACGTAACTGGATATATTAATGTTAAATGTAAATATTATAGTACTCAAGAGTAAACATTTTTGATTTAAATTTAAATTTATTTTTATTTTTTGCTCAAAACAAATGTATAAGATAGTGCATTTAACGTAAAATTATATAATATAGGTATGCAAAGAATCAACAACCCACATTGTATATGATGTATTTTCGCGATTTATATTGTACGTTTTTAGAAGTATTCCATTAAAATGAATGTATATGAGGGTGAATGAAATGTTTATTATCTGTACCTATAAAGGTTATACTTATATACATTATTTTACCATTGACAAAAGTTGGGGGGATTAAGCGAAACTGCAGTAATAGATTCGTATTAGTATCGTGACGAAGTGTGGCGTAACGTTTCGAAGTTAATCTGGAAAGTTGGTGTCAAAATCTCTACACGAAGTCGTTGATTATTTCTACGCGCGTATATAACAATCAGTGGAGTCGTATCTACACACTTAAAATATCATTGAAAAGTGGACGTTGGACCGTTGGGCAGTGCGTATATTATATAGGTTTAGAAAATGGAAAAAGACACAGAAAAAAGGACTACGGTCAACACCCCAGAGACGCGATAACAGTTTTAACCCCTACGTACCGGATAACATCAGCCCTTTTGTTAAAAATGACCTCTTTTAATCAAAGCCCCTTCCGATTTCATTTTACCCATTACATTCACAATAACGTATATAAACAGTCACACCAAATAAGAACCATCTATGTATAGAAACTAAAAAAACGCAACAATAATTAATCTGTTTCCACTGTTTCCAGACATAAAATATATTATTTTTCAATATTCTTTAAGTCGTTGCTAAATAATAAAATATTTATTAAATTATTATCATACTGGACACATACATAAAGCATAAAATTTCAATAAAAAACTGTCGGAATTTATTTAATTTAAATATACACATACTTAGTCAAATTAATTATATTAAATTTACACTTTATGCTATTCAATTTTAAATAATCATTTTAGTTATTAATTCTAAACAAATGAAAAACTACTGACAACTATACATCTAATAATAAGTAATTTGAACTGTAATAATCAGGCAATTAAAGCTCAAGTCAGAATATTATTTGTCTTGTGTTATTGTTTTCATAAACAACTTTTATGTTAGTTTTTCCTACACAAAGTATTACTTTTTAAATACGTAGACTATTTTTAACAATTATTGTTTTGTAGTTAGTAACCCATAACAATTTTTATATCTAAAATTTAAAAATTCAATACAAGATTCATAAGATTTAAAGATTTTTTTACCTTTAATAAAAAAAAAGTTTATTGAAAAGTAACATACATTTTTTATGACTGTTTAAGTTTAACTTTTTACGAAATTGCAGGATTTGTCCTGGGCATACGACGATTTATGATGGATGAAATCACGATTACTGTTTAAAATATTTTAGAAAATATTAGAAAAATAATATTGACCGCTGATCAATCGTCTCGAGTATGAATGCACGGCGATCACATACACAACTATATTATAATTAATTAATAATAAGAATTCGATGTGAGATATAATTGGTCGGTATTCAAGAAATCAATAACGAAAAAGTCATTGAATCATTTACAAATGTTGCAAAAAAGTTTTGTAACTATAAAGTTATATTTAAGTAATATAATACACAATATTGTTATTATTATTATTATTATTATTATCTTGTTTTATACTTAAATGTCTTAAATACGAGTGATAAAGAATTATAAATATTGGTGCAAAATAAGTTTTTTTTTTTTATTGTTTTTCAATTTAATTTTCTATACATTTGGAGACTTGAAGTAAAATTAATTGTTTTTAAGATTTGTTAAAATTATTTATTACATAAAAAGTCATAAAAGTTTAGATTTGATTTTTTTTTGTTTTTAAAAAATTAACCAGAGATTCAATACTTCAGAGCCAAAGTTTTCGGAAGGTCTAACATTTTTTTAAATATAAATACTAAAAATGTATAGTCAATAAACTTTATTCACCACTAAAATGTTTCTATTTTTAAAAAGTTCGGTGTGCGGGGGGTTGGTCTTGGACACTCCTCCAGTTACGGCCTTACCTAGGGCCTACGATTTTATTAATCCGGGCCTGACTGTATATTGGTATAAAGGTATAATAATATACAATATATATGTGTATTGTGTAAGTATAATGTATTCTATTATAATTTTAATAAGTTTTGATAAGTAAATATAACGTGTGTGCCGCTAAATATCTAAATAATATTATAATATTAAGTATTATATACAATAATACATTTTTTATTATATATTTCCCTATAGATGGCTTATTATAAAAGCACCAGATTAATTTTTATGTATTAACTTCTACGCGTTAACAACGCATAACGCCATAACATAACATAACATATTTACATTTATTAATATATATTTTATTTATAATTATTTATAAATGACGAACACATTAGTACACAAGCTTGGGCGCAAATAGGATAGGGCTTGGGGGGGGGCTTAGCCCTCTCTAGAATTGTTATAGCCCCCCCCCCCAAACTTCAAACACTATTTGCGCCTATGTTCTATGTACACAAGGTTTAAAAAATATACTATATAGCTTGTATATTATGTAATATAATGCATATTTTTAAATACCGAGATGGCGAGATATATGTTTATGTGGTTTAAGACAGTGGTTCTCAATCTTTTTTAGTACCGCGACCTAAACTTACCCCGAAAAATGTTTTGTGACCCACATGGTTTCACTTTTCAAAAAGTAGTTATAAAAAAATAAAATTTGTATTATATAAATATGTATAAATTTGTAATATATATTTTATATTTTATAGGTTTATAATCAATTTATTTTTATAAATGTACTTTTAATAATGAGGTGTATGCGAAATGTATGCTTGTTTTCTGTTATGGTTAGTAATAGCATTAACATCATAATTAAAAAAATTGTTCGCGTCCCACTAAAAACTTTGAGAAACGCTGGTTTAAGAAATAGTCTTTTACTTGGCCTAAAAAATGATAATGTGGTTCAATAATCTTGTATAGCAAAGATTACATGCAATAGTAAATCGTTTTATTGTGTTCTGTTTTCTGTAACAATAGTATTGATGCATTCAGTAAATAAATTATAAGAACCTAACGACTATTATAGCTTTATGTGTTTCAAACTTTTGAACTTTTTTATTGATTTCTAAGAAAAATCCCGACTTCATTAGTTATTGTTATATTATTTACAATTACAATATGTAGAGAATACATTAAAACAATTAAATTACATTTTTTTAATTGCGTTGTAAAAGTTAGTTAATTTTAAAAACTGTATTATTTTTACATTGTTCTTGGTTTCTGTGCCCAGTTTTGTGTCAAGAATCTCTTTCATTTCAACCCTGTGTCGATTTCGCTCATATCTTATGCATTCGGTTACGACGTGTTTCATTTTTAGTTTTATATCTCAAAATTTACAAATAGGAACTTTTTCTTCATCATTATAAGTACCCATGTGGCCATGTCCCATGCACTAACCTCGTATAATCTATTCGCATGATGCAGTTTAAAAGTAATTGTTCTTTTCTTTTCAAAGAGATACTGATTCAACGGTTTATTGTCACCTATACTTTACCACATAAACCTACTTTTAAAATTTTAATTATATTTTTAGTGATACTTTTGTACGTTTGTAGTCTTATAATAATATTAAATAGGCATAACAAGCAGACAGCAGGAATAAGTATAGTCTTATACTATATACCTACTAGAATTGTGGTGTTTTTAAATCGTATAATATTATAAATCAATGTAGAGTTTTTAATTTAACCATTTCATAGACAATATGCGTTCTAAACAAAAATAATACTATGTATCATGTACCCAGGCCTGTGTTTACGGTACGGATAGGCACATACCCGGGAGCATCACATAGGCGGCAAAATATTTTAGCGGAAAATGTAATGAAAAAAAAATCGTATTTTATTGAATAATTTGGAAAAATTATATTATAAAAAAAAGAAATTTGTATGTTTTATTATGTTATAGTTTGTTAATTAAAAAATATTTAAAAAATATTAAATGATTTTTATTTATTAATTGAAAAATTAGATTTTAATATTAAAGAATCCTGATCATGGATAAAATAATTAGTGTAATATTAATATTATACTAATATTATTAGTTGGTAGGGGGGATATATTATATGCTCAGGGGCGCCGAATTTTTAAATACGGCCCTGCATGTACCATCTAAGGTATAAAACGAAATTTTGAAAAAATATAATTTGATGTCTTTAATCGAAAGCATGTGCGTGCCATAACATATTAAAAAACATATTCGCGCGCATAAAATAGGTGGAATAACAACATGTAACGACTTGGCATAAACTTGGTACATTGTATAACATATATTACGACGTCGTTGTCGTTGGAAGGGCGCAGGAAAATCGTCGCGAAGGCGTGGACTCGTATCGGAAGCTGGAGGCGTGTATAAAAAAATGGTGTTTCCGCGACCTATCGGCGGGTGGCTTGAACCACCCTCCGCTGGCCACCGGTAGTGTGGTGGGTTAGGGGTGGGCGTGCGGGTGGGGATGGGTTAACGCAACGGAGTTGGTTTATATAGGTAGTATATACCACGAAATGTGTAGAGAAAAATCGCCGAAAACCGTTTATGTGGATCAGTTGCGCCGTTATATGTTTATAATATAATGTGATACTACAATCATCGCATCTAGTACGCATTGCTGTTACGACAACGGTCGCGTGATGTCGTTGCCAGTGTATACGCGCTCCGCTCGCCGCCGACCGTTCGACATGTTATAATGTGCAGTCGCAATAACATAAAATTATACTGTTTTACGCGATATATTTTATACTGTAATAATACATGCTGTATATACAACATAAATATATTTTTTTTATAATAATCATATATCGTATTAATTAATTAAATATATATATATATATATGTTTATTACGACTCAAAGTAGTGTATAAAATATATTGTGATTATCATCGTCATTGTCGTCGTCGTAAACGATCACCCGTGTTCGTACGTACAATAATATTATATTAGATTATATATAGTTACGCCGACCGAGTAGATGTCCTTTGCAACAACGTGAATATCGTGTGCTCTTACGCGGCGGTCCGCACGTACATAGGTATAGATGTGGCAACTGTCGGCTTGCGATCGGAATGATCTCAGGAGACACTTGCAGATGGCCACCGCCCTCAACCGGGCCAAACCATTCGGACATTCGGCTCAACTTTTCTACAATGGTTTATACAATATTATATATATACTTACATAGATATTATGTGATATAATACACGTATTAGTACATTTATTATCATACCGGGGTCGTATAAATGTTTCACCTAACTATATTTTTGTCTAATATAAATGTTCATAGTAAACGAATAGCGTCTGCGTTTGTCGATGGTGATACTTCATTTGATAATTCTCTATGAATTAGTTTTGATAGCTTATCATAGAGATCGTCTATTGGCTTGTATTTTAAATTACCTATTGCTTAATTTTTGTCTATTATTTAATATTTCAACAGAATAATTTGCATGGTTATATGCTCCTTAGCATGTTTAATATTTTATTTTTGTTATTTAACTTAATATAAGACTTACACATTTTTTTCAACACATCCAACACTGCATTTAATTTTTTTAATAATTTTTGAAAACAGAACAACGCACTATAGTTACCGACATACAATCGAAACACATACTAACCACCGTATAAGTATTATTCGATAGATAATAACTATTATACTCGTATAGATTATTGATTTAGATAATCCTATATACTGATATCATATAACCGGAATGCAATTAGTATAGTCGTAAAGAAAAATCGGGTCACAATTCGTATGTGACTTATCGCAATTTTTATATCGGAGACGCAATTTGTATACACTTAATTGTTGTGACCAGTTGATTTGTCCAATCTAATTTACAACAGGTAGTCTACTACCACCCTAAAAGACATGCTAGCTTACAATGCAATATATATAATATAATATCTTCATTAACTGATAGCATCATCCATTATTCTTCTTGGATCTTTTAACAGTTGAGCTTTGAATTTTCTTCTTTATTATATATACTACTGTTCGGTTGGTATAACTATACCGACTATCATAGTTTTTTTTAAAGGCGACTTTATAAGCTTTATATGGTTGAATTTATTACATCTTCAGAATGCCATTCGTTACATGAATTGCATTAATTCTATCATGTCTGTTCACAGAAAAAATAGTTTTTCTTTACAATAACATCTTTGTTCACATAATCTGGTTACTTTTACATATGCATTATATATACAATATAGGTCACGTATGAATGAATAGGAAAACGTACTGAAAGATAAAAAATAGCGATAAGGTCACACATTGGACCGGTACCTTAAAAATTAAAATATAGAAAAATATAATCAGTGACGCGAATACCCGCAATATTTTATTATTTTAAAGGGAATGGGTTGTGACATAATATACCTATACAACTATACAAGAGTAAAATACTATTTTTTTATTGGTTTCAATTGTTTTAAGTCATATAAAGAATATTTTAAATAATAAATTATAGTGCTTATACTGTTAAAAGAATTACCCAGTATTTGAATGTGTGATGTAAAATGGTGTATATTCAGTGGGTCTGTTTCACCCTTTATTTTTCGGTGGGTATTTTTGAGATTGGGAAGGTTATAACTTATAACTAATTTATAAGTAAAGAAGATAAACGCTCGTCTCTGATAATTTTTAACTTGACCACGCCACTGTACATGAATTATATACCTATTTGGTATGTACATAATATCAATTATATACTATTTTTCAACAGTAATCGAACAGTGGCATGTTATTTACACACATAAATTAATAAAATATATACCTTATACTTGCTTGATTATTATTGTTTAATGTTTATATTACGTATTTTATAATAATGAACTATATATAATTATAGTTGTTTTAGTTATTTTTACCACAAGTTAATAATAATAAGCTTATTTTTTTTAACATGATATACTGTTATAAAAATATAGATAATACGATTTAAGAAGGTAACGTTAATGAATAATAAAATAAATCCGTTGCTTCATAATAGTCATGCACTTTGTCAGTAAATTATTTCAATGTATGCATGTAATTATAGATGTAACTTATGATTTCACTGCAGTGGTATAATGCAATCATGGAAGTTTAAATACGTCATCAAGACTGTTAAGGAGAATATCACACATCTTTTATTTATGTGGGTTTGTATAGGTTTGACGATATAATGTTCTCTTAATTTTGTATTGTCATTTTAACGTAAATAAGTTAATAAGTTTTTTTGGTATCTTCTGGTTATTATTTATTAGATAATAAATTGATATAATAATGGTATTATAACTATTAACGACTTACAAATCTCAACATCTAACTGCATAATATGATTACAATAATATATTTTAATACTTGATATCAAACTATCTTAGGTTTATAGATTTTTTTTATTACACCAACCAATTTAGTTATACTTCATTATATTATGTAATATATAATATTTAAACTTAATTTAATATAACATTAAATGTTATGTATTTGTTAGAAATTCTAATAACCACAGCAGTTGAAGCGTATAAATAAAATAATATACTACGTATAACATATAACCAAAGCTGGAAAAATAGTTCAATACTATGTAAGCTAACATTTAATTTTTCATGTCTGTACGAATTTATGCACTGCCTACTTCAAAAACATCGCGCCCCTGCCCCCTATATAATCTGAATCAATTGATATTATTCAAAATATTTTAACAAGTTTTATTTATTTGAAAGATATCTTAAAATATTGTGTATACTCCGAGTAAAATTCATGACATTTATTTTATATTATAAAACTAATTTTTTGGTGTACAAATGTGAAATCATGGATACAAAAATATATTTTAAGTTTTTGAGATAACTCAAAGATATAACAAAATCATATTTTAACTGTTTTCTATGATTTTTGATCATTTAATATGTATATGAGTTTTATACCATATACAAAATAAATAAACAATATACATATACATACATATTTTAATCTTAATTCGATATGAAAACTACAATTACGTAACTAGGTAATAACAAATAACTAGATATTTTTGCAAATATTTTATCTGCATAGTTAATAGGTTTTATAGGTGGTTTATATTTTGGTGTATACCAAATTCTCTATCTTGTTGAGTTAAAAATTTAATAATAATAAACTACAACTGATTGATGTAATTAATAGCAAGTATGTTTATATTATACCAATACTCAAACATTGTATTTACAGAGTTATAAAGTTTTATTATAATTATTTAATTATTTAATATTTGATTTATATAAACGTATAATATATAAACTATAAAGTAGATTGTAGATAAATGTTAAATAAATATGCCATCATTTAGTAGAAAATTGTAGGTACTTCAAATATGCAACGAATTAAATTCGATAAATTCGACGTGTGCTCGTGTTGATAGTTGTATAAAAGATATTGCCCGTTTTACCATTTATTAATATTTTTTTTAATAGATAATGTTTGATCCATGTTTATCTGTTCTTTGCTTCTAATTATTATTCTTATGGTAATTTAGTGATGACGGAGGTGTTGGACCCAATCGATAACCCGTTAAATTATTTATTTTTTCATAATTATTTAACGTTTAGCTACCTTATATCTTATTTGATTTAAATATTTTCAATTTGTTTTATACAATGTGTATTCATGATTGAATTAACCAAAATGTGTTTAAACAAATATTA
The DNA here is from genome assembly GCF_020882245.1 of Rhopalosiphum padi. Classification (NCBI taxonomy): domain Eukaryota; kingdom Metazoa; phylum Arthropoda; class Insecta; order Hemiptera; family Aphididae; genus Rhopalosiphum; species Rhopalosiphum padi. The sequence continues at coordinate 38,040,263 of NC_083597.1, forward strand.
CATACTTGTATAAAAAATAAAAAAATAAATATGAGTTTTTGTTAAAACGTTTTAAATACTTTCCAATTATCTTTCTATAATATCTAAATACCTTAATTATGTTAACATTAACATAAATATGTATTATTATAAGGCTGAGGTAAAAAAAAACCAAATTTAAATATATTTTTATAGGTATATGCAATTTAAATATATAGAATATAATTTTTAAAATATTGGTACATATCTACTTAAATTAATTAAATTACTATAATATTAACATAATTATGTTAGACTCTTACCATTTTAATTTAATACATTTTTTTAAACATAATAACCATATCCTGCAACATATGTAATAGAAGTTAATGGTAAGATTTTAAAATTTAAGTTATTTTATGATCACAAAGTACAACGGGTATATGGTATGCAATGAAAAAAATCAGAAAGTCACTTTAATACTGCTGTTTGCTTTAATTATTAAATATTTATAGAACTTATTAAGCATGAAAAACAATTTATCTTAAAATGTGGTTGGTCTTAGGATTTAAATAGACTTTGGCGATATATCTTATAAAAAAAAAATGATTGTCTTTTAGAATGAGAATATATTAAAAATGAATAACTCGTCGCATGATTATTCTCCTGTTGTTTTATTGCTTTTAGTAGCTGATAAAAGAGTTCATTAGTTCAGACCAACTTGGGTTTCCTAAGCAAGTTACCTGCACAGACTAAATGCATACCAAATGGGTTTGGTAAATGGTATTTTAATTAATTGCAGTAGGTATTTGAAGTTATCAATCATCGGTCTTCATATCCACATAATACGTGGTCATAAATATAAAATAATAATCACTTTTTTTTAACAATATTATCTAGAGATTAAAAACCAGGTATATTGATCAAAGTAAATTTATTTTAATGGAATAATATAATCTAGAAACTATATAATTAATACGATTTAATTTGTACTGTTTGAACTATGTTAAGTTAATGCATTCTAATAAGTATATTTGAGCAAATGTTTAGAATTTTAATTTTTAATAATCTAATAATAATAATATAGTGTAATAGTAATAAATAATCTATATTATGTTTATCGTATACAATGATAAGATTTTATTCTTTTTAATCACCTACTCAAACGCAATTAATCACATTGTTATACTAGGTACTTACACATAATATTATACAGATAGTAGGTATAAAAAAGTCCAATTGCGATGTGAATTTTTAATTTCCTTTCTTCCTCCCCTCCCCACAAAAAAAATAATAAAATAAAGAACAAAAAGACTCATGTTTTATTTTTTTTTTTTTAAATAGGATTACCGAGGATTTAGGATCCCCTGTAGCTCCGCACTGCTTGTAATATATTATAATTATAATGCCTACTATTAACCCCTCAATATATTTAAGATAATGTCAGAGCAATATTTGTTTTCTACCTCAGACCTAGCCATCCGCTGTATAAACAATACATATTTACGTAAAATATTTGTTTACGACTTTTGACTAATTTTAAAGTAAAACATCTATTAAAAATAAAAATATTATAGAGAATAATATTTTTATGTGTTTGACATCTCCGTTTATTAATATAATTAAGATATAATTTGACTTTAAATATAATATTCGATTTAATGATGTAGCGGATGCGTTTTATCTATGATGATCACATAGTCCTGCAGAGATGGAAAACAATTATAGTGTTCTAACAATCTAACATCCACCCAATATAATAAAAACATTACAACGTATGTCTTTCAGTTGTAAATTAATTCAGTGATAATTTTACGGTATATTATATGCAAATGCGAGATTATGCTGTTTGTAATTTCCAATTCCTGAATATTGTCTTTAAAATGTTGGGGTTCATTTACAGATCCATACGAGGTGGTCAACGCAGCCAGCAGTCGGCTTGTAGCACAAGCGGCCGCAGGCTCGGGGCAAATACAATTGTGGCAGTTTCTGTTGGAGTTGTTGGCCGATTCCAACAACGTCGGGTGCATTTGCTGGGACGGTCCCGGTGGCGAATTCAAGTTGATCGACCCAGACGAGGTGGCCAGGCGTTGGGGCGAACGCAAGTCGAAGCCCAATATGAACTACGATAAGCTCAGTAGAGCTCTTAGGTAATAAAATAAATATTATTTCCTTACTATAGTGACAAAACCAGGATTTTGCTTTTGAGTGTGGGGGAAAAAAGATAATTCATTATATAAGGTAGGTTAATTATATTATGTACCGCTTTTAAGTCTTATTTTCCGATGCTATGAGAAAATTTTAGATTTTTTCAGAAACCATTATGTGAATTATATTATATTATATTTTTTACGTCTTAGTCTTACGTAATACGTTTACAGAACACTACAGAACTTATAAATAAATTATTTTAAATTTTTTCTCTGGCTAAACAGTTAAAAATATAACATTACAAAACATATAAATTTTGCTGGTACCAGGTTCATTACAACCGATTTCTACTGTACATATACATATATAGCTACATTTACCTATACGTGATAATTTTCTTTTTATCGATCATTTGGTTATGTAATTTTATTTAAAGCCATTCTGTGTAATAATCAATTGCATATATAATTTTAGTGGTTTTATCATTATTGTTCTGATGTCGCAGGTACTACTACGACAAAAACATTATGACCAAAGTTCACGGTAAACGGTATGCGTACAAGTTCGACTTTCATGGGCTGATGACTGCGTGCCATCAGAGCCAGCCACAGATGCCGACAGCACAGTCTGGCCTCCAAGCGGCCGCGGGCCCATCGTCAGCCGCCGTACCGTCCACGCCGTCACCGTCTGACTTTGCTGGCGGTCTGTACAGTCAACAGCACACTTCCGCTTCCGGGCCGTCAAACGCTTTATTTCCGGCTGGGCCTTCTTACTGGGCCACATCTGCCGCGGGCCTTTCCACGCTATACCAACATCCGGCCGGACCACGGTATCCGCCGTAATCCGATTCATCATAATATATAATATAATATAATAATCTATATTAGGGATGGGTTCTCAAACTATAGTCAAATTTTCGAATACCACAAACTTCGATAAATTCGTATACATTACAAAGCTCGTTGAAAATCGAATACTTCGAACTCGAACATTTTGAACAATTCGAGAAAAATCAAATTCGATATTGATAATATTATGAATAAAATTTTTATTTTATAAAATATAAATAGCTGTAGATTATAGTTAGGTATATCTGTACTATTTTATTTCCCATTTTTCTGAATGGCCTTTATCAGTTTTGACAATTTTATAATCGTGTCGTTATCTGATTAAATTTTGAGAATTCAAAATTTTTGAAAAGTTCGATAAAAACGAGATTGAATTAAACTTCGATTAATTTGAGAAAAAAGAAGCTGGAGTTCATGAAAATTTAAGTTCGACCCATCCCTTTAACATACACAAATAGCTGTATACCCGCGCGCTGCAGTTATATCACACATCTTATTTATAAATATTATGTTGAGGAAATGTGATCGTTGAAACAATCTCATAATATATTTAATTATTTAATTTTTACTTAGAGCCGATTCCAACATATTATAACGTATTGTTTTGTTATTTTGTTTCGTAGAAAGTATCGAAACGACGCGACTACTTAAACACAATAATATTTATTTTTGTTTGTTGCTTAACAATGTTTCGCATGAAAATGAGCCTTAATACTGATAGTAATAATATTACAATATATAATGGGCATCATCACATCTTGCAATACACATCGCGCCACTTCTGTCACTGCCATGTAGGGTCCGTGCTACCTACTTATACAGGAGTGAGCACACAGTTTTTTTCTATCGTTAATATGTGACTTTTATTAAAACATAAGTACATACAAAATTATACTTCATGAAATATGTACAATAATTATCATTGAAAAAAATTAAATATTACAAGAATATAAAACATACTAACTCTACAGTTTACAATTTTAAAATACTTATAATAACTTATTAGTTCAAAATTAAAGTATCAAAATGAACCTATAACATACGTGGGGCCCTGGATAATAACTATGATCTTTACATTTAAAAACGGTCAATAATTCTCAATTTATTCTAATATTAAAAATGGATTATTCTGAAATTGAAATTTGACATATTACGTATATGATTAATAAGACCTATACGCTATACAACACAATATGCAGATAATGATATCTTCTTAAGAGGTTGATATTTTCGTATGTTAATTTACATAAATAATACACCCAAATCCCTAATACCAGTAATACCCTACTAGTTATTAATGGTTTAATACTTTCGAATAAAAATTATCTCATTAAATTTGTCTTAAAATTATTTTAGGTGTAAAAAACAATTAAATTGTATAACTATTTTACTTCGAAGTTTATATACTAAATCATTTTTATTTACAATTTTGCTATTGAAATATGAAATTATTTATTACTTAGAATGGCTTTCTTATACGCTTTCGTAGTGGGTTATTGCTACACGAATAGTCTTTCGTGAGTTAGTTCAACACACAATACTAAAATCCTGGGTACCTACGCAACTATACTTGCCTATATATATACATATTATATCAGGGGCAGATCCAGACCAAGATAACGGGGGGGGGACGATTTTTAAAAGGCACACATTTGATAAAGTATTTATTTAGGTACATACATATGTTACTTTCCACAGTCTCGTACAGAACAAAAATATATTTTTTATAATAATAGTAATAAAAAAATATATCACTATAATTTTGTTACCCTTGAAGTATAATTACGTCAAAAACTAAAATCAGAGACTTCAAGCTATCTTTTTTTTGAGAGAACGGGGGGGGCGATCGTTCTGATAATTTGTAGACCACGACGTTATACACGCGTGATAAAATACCTACGCTACAAAAGCAGTGTGACTTGGACGTGAATTAATAAAATTATTTGGGCAGTTTTTCATTATAATAATTGCACAGTTTGAAGTAACACATTAATAATAAATATTTTTTTACAATGGCAGGTTATATTTAAAAACATTCAAATTATAGAGTTTTTAAATAAAGTTGTATATAAAGTTACTGTCATAAAAAAATTAAAAAAAAATACTTATCTAAATAGTTAAATTGTGATTTTTTTTGTACCTATATATGAACAATATTGTTAGCAGCATAAAACAAGATTAATTATGATATGATGTCATTGGAAGTTATAGCCATTATTACGCATCAATTCCGTTTGAACTATATACCTATGATAGATTTGCATATAAATATTGATTAATTTATCGCTAAGTCATACTAAGAAAGTATCTTAATTAAGTAATGTACTACCTATAATGTAAAATGCTGCAGCGCGCGGTCGATATTAGATTATTAAGTTTATTATTATGTACCATACAGTAACAAGTTCCTTTAAGTCAACAGAACATATTATATATATATAATTTGTATAATAATATAAAGTGTAAATATATAAATATTGTTGTGTTATTTTTTAATTACATGCAGAGTATTTTTATTCTCATGAATAATTCTTGTATAATTTAACATCTTTTTATTAAGTTTATTTGGTACTTAAAAATCAAAAGTCTATATTATAACTTAATTAGCTTAATATAAAAAGAAATATTTATGGTAGTTGATAACTGAATAATGTAAGACTTGTTTTTTCTAGTTAATTTTTTTTATTATTATACAAACTTGAGCAATAATAATAATACAAAATCTTTTCTATAGGTATTAAACATGATTTAAAATAAATCTATAGTATAGTATTTGCTGGTGTGTGGTGATATTAAACAATACAGCGCAGTACATGATCGGTTCTATACAGGTATTTATTTAAGGTTGCGAATGTGGTGATTCACGATTGAGCAATGAACATAGAATATTTTACCTCAATCTATTTTACCATAATTAACTTCTAACAATACGAAGAATATTTTATTTGACGTCACCATAATCAAATTTTGTAATTTTCACATTATTATTTTACGCTGGAATATATCATATGGCGGCTACCAGCTATACATTTTTGTGACTCGCAACTACAACTGAGTCGATCTCTACGGAAATGTATGTAACGAGCTTCGCAATTTTCAAGGCACATTTATGATAAAAAAAAAACCTACACGATCCACAAGCCACGAACCAAACCCAGATTTATATAAGTACAATGTTATCGATTAATAAATTGGTTCCGCAATAAATCAATAAATATTGGTTATATCCGTAATTCTGACAGTTCTAAACGCAGCGTTTTAAACAATAAACATAGAGCACTGAAAAAACGTTTAAAATGAATATTACGGTTATTAAGATAAATAACTTTTTTCAAATTATAGTAATAATTAAATTTATATAGGTAGTGAGTGTTCGATTATCCAGTCCTTCATATACGCCAGTATGTTTAAAAAAAGTTTAAACGTGTTTAATTTTTTACCATAGAAGATATAAATGATATGCATATTATTTTAGCGAAAAGAGTCAAGTTAATATTACGAAGTAAGATATTTATAATTTATATGGCCCGGTAGCGCCGATTTGAAGCGCGGAAAGGATAACGGTTCACTAATGTGTTTCTTCCAATCATATTTTTTACATTCATGGTGAAATTGGAAATATAAACATGTTAACTCGTTTATTAACTGTTTAATTTTTATAAATTTATTGCATTTTGTAACTGTAATAAATGATTTATGTTTTTAAAAATATTTTATATGATGTTATGTCAATAAAAAATAACAACGTTATAATTTACGATCTTTTATTTGCTAGATTGCTAATATAATTGTACCATTTTTCAAAAATATTTTTTTTTTATCTTAAAATTACGTAAACAAAATTTTTTTAAAAACTTCCGTGTTTTCTAAAATAATGGGTGCTTTACAATAAATTGATTATATACCGTTTATATATTATTATAACTTATAAGTATATTATGAACTTTATTACTTAAAAACAATGAAAACTATAATTTTATATCTACATAAGACTTCCACGAATTTTTCAAGCCAAGATATTTTCGCACAATATATAAGAATAACATTATATTAGGAAAATTATTTTCATTATTCTGGAGGCTAGAATTTTAAAGTTTATTACAACTAAATAAAAATAACTTAATTAATTAAATTTAAATTTAAATGTAAACATAATTGTTATATAAAATTTAGTTGTTGATTGAGCTATTTTTCAGACTTACATGACAAAGCAGGTAGCAGATACAATAGTTTCAAAAAAATTATCGAAAAAATAATGTTCCAAGCGAAATGCGTATATAATTACTAATGATAATTTTAATTACATGTTTCTCGTTTCCTTCTAAGTTGTTCTTATTATTAATTACTAATATTAAGGTACGGTTTGATGGTAAACATCTAATTAAAGTAATTAATTATTCAATAAAATGCGCTAACTACTTAGAATAGATGATTAAAACTGAATAATTGATTATAAACAGTAAGTATAGAAACAATTACTGCCTGTATATCGTGTATACTCATAGATATTTAACTTTTATCCAGTACAATAATTATACATTCATTAACATCAAGTAATAATAAAGAAACACGCCATAATAACAGTATTCTTAAAATACAAATTAATTTTGTTTAAGCGAACCAAATCATCACAAAACAATTTAACAACATAATATTTTAATAATTTACGTAGATTATTTATTTAAATACTTGTATAATATTCAACATTTTTTAACTGTCATTTAAGTTATTTAGTACATAAATTGTATATCAAAAACGATGGAAAATGAAAAATATATTTGCAGAAATCTAAAAAGTTTTTTTTTTTGTAATTATTAGCCATTTTTGCGGTTATACTATATATACATAATATGTAAGTTAAGAGACTTATTAAAGCTCTAAATTCTCACACTTTACATATGTATATAACTATCAAATATATATTAAGACAAGAAACCTTAACTGAAGCATTGAAATTTATTTTTTATTTTTGTATTATGAGTTTTCTTTTTTTTTTTTTGTACAATTATATTGCATCCATATCAATCTGATTTTTAAAAAAAAACAAATTGTTGAGTTCAAAAATCGGACGTATTGTAGTTTATAGTGCGCGAAATATTCGATTCCAAATAATTTAGATAACCGTCTTCGATCATTGACCATGTCACATATTTTGGTGTAGGGGGATACGTGGTTCGAACTATTATACAAACAGTTACAAATTGGTTATTATCCTGTGGCCTAATTGGCCACCAGGGGTAGTTTTGCATAATTAATCGAGGTAAGTTTTTATTTAAAACGGTCTGAGTGAGAGGATAACCCAACCCTGTATCTAAGTGCATCCAAAATGCATTTATTTTTGCCCTTGGATCTAATCAAGGCGTGTCCTGTTCGTGCACGAATAATCAGCACGAACATCCGTGCGCTCATTATAAACATGGACGTTCTAGACATAACTAAAACAAGCGTCAGACAATCATAAGGCAACTTTTAGTTATTGTTATCAGCGGCGGAGAGCGCAGAGCTAATCGAACGGAAAACACACAATTTTTGGTAAAATATAAGCATTTAAATTATATTTTAAATATATTGTTTTAGCATATACTTAATTACATGTTTATCGCTTCATATTAATGCAAATTCAAAGGTTGAAATTAAAATTATGGGTTATCTGAATAGATAATGACTTTTATTAACTATATGATATGTGAATTTTTATACAAATGAATACTTACACTTTTATTTATAATATTTCATATTATATATAAAAACGACACTCAATGACAAACAATATTATTATACAAAAATTTGATCATCTTACGATCCATCAAATGTTTTTTTTTTTTGCGGAAATCAGTTTTCCTAAATCATCAATAGTGTATATTATTAAAAGATCGATATTGATTCGCTTTAAAGAATTCAATTCACCTTACGAATTTTATGTAAAATAATGTATATGATATGTGTAAAAACGAAAAAACTCGAAGTCAATAAATTCGCGTCACTATTAGCATCGTGGAATTTTCCCGATATTCATCTTGGCGAAAATGTAATGTAATTATATTGTCAATAAAAATAACCTCCCTAACACCATCTATTGTTACAACTTGTGTTACCGGAGATGTATGTACAATGGTAATAATATATTTGAAATAAATGCACAAATGCATCAATATTGTATACCCGGGACGCCGTATTGAATTTTTCTATAATACTTTAGTTATTTTTTTATTACTCGTAAGTCGTAATAATAATTTTAGTAATTAAACAAAAAATGTTACCGATAAATTATTATTCCATAATTATTATAACAACATATTTTATTAAAAGAATACATGTTTAAGTATTTTACTAATAATTTCTATACGTTTTCGTGACTTCGTCTATGAATCTAAAATACAAGATTATGATGTCAAGTGATTCTGACTACTCGGACTACTACAGTACTACATCTAATGAGTAATTAATTAAAGAATAATGGATAATGAGTATCTGCGTATATAAAATATTTCAAAATCGTGATGATGTATATAAGCTAATACACAACATTTTTTGACAACAAACCGTCAATTTCTGGTTTTCAAAAAAAAAAAATTCAATTTTATATTATTTACACTACATTATCATGTCATTTAAAAATACCCTAACGGACAAATAGTGCGTAAAAGCTTAACATTACTACAGTAATGTTACGGTTTTCTCCAGTTTCCTCAATATTATTATTATTATTCATAATAATAAATTGTTATGCATGTTTTATATATTGTTTATGTTTTAATTTTTTGCAGATTACTATATCTGCAATAAAATCTTGTGTGATGGACAATTTGAGAATTGAAGAAGTTGCCATTAACTTGAAACTATTGAAACTATACCGATTCTATCACATGATGAAACCGAATGGTACAAAAATTTTCAACTGTAATGCTTATCGACTATTATTTTTTCTTTACGGTGCTATCGTGAACAGTATGGTCGTTTACAGCATTATAGGGTTTTTTGTCGACATGGATGATAGCCTAGCCATAAGTGACGTTGATCTCTTTTTAATCTTATTTGTTATGATCAATTTTTTTTTTTGCTCTTGGAGGATATCCTTTATTCTGAAAAAAAGCATCACAATTGGTGACGCGTTAAGCATTTCGCGGTTTAATTTTTTTACAAGCGAACATTGTTGTAAACATTTAAGTGTGTTATACGACAATCGTGACAGAACGATTAAAATCACTAATTACTTTTTTATATTCTCGATGATAGTATTAATGCAATGGATAATATTTCCCATCATGGTAATCACGTTTACGGCGCCCGATATCGAAAATTGTCGCTTACCGAACATTATGAACTTGCGTTTTCCGGTATCTACACACACTTATAATCAATATTATTTTATATTTTACCTAATGGAAGTAGCGATATCAACATTCCCCATATACGTAATAATGGTGACAGACACACTAATATTGTCTTTCAGTTTGGCTATAATTTCTCAACAGGAAGTCCTCTGTCGGGCTTTTAAAAACATCGGACACGAAGAAAACTCTCAATCAAGTAAGATTTTTTTGAACAAAAATTCACAAAAAAAAAATAATATCATATAAATTTTAATGTAGCATTAAAAATCATTCGAGATATAAATATTATTATTATTTAAATTAACTGAATACAGATTAGTGATAAATTTATCAACATAAAAATTACTTATTTATGTATAATTTTATATATCAAATTTACCAATATACAACCCTTAATTCATGCCCAAGCACATTTTCACTGTTTTGGTCATCGAAAATTACATTTGATTTTGGCGCGTAATCCATAGTCATTGTTTATAACTAATAACAATATTGACTTATAAGGCAACTACCTATCATCTCGGAAGTGACCATATCAAATTTCTCCAACTAGATTTATCTATAATACATTTTTTTTTAAAAATCTATACCTTTTTACGCAAGACTACAGTATTATTAAGTAAAAGGAATTACAGAATAAAATCACTGAAAATTTAGAATATTAAGCACCAACTTCTTATAAACTAATATTGTAATTCCAAACTTTAAATATTTATGATTATGAAAAAGAAACTTTTTAATGTATAGTTCTTGATTAATATTACAGAATGTTATGAAGATTTTAAATCAATTCTAGGAGATCAAATACAACTTAATCTGTAAGTAGTATAAAGATTGACAGTAGTCAGCTAATGAAAATTATTAATGAAAATGTTACATACATGTTTAACGTATAAACACCAAAATTATTTTACAGACAATTTAAAGAGAAAAATATTATGTAGCTATAGTAAATAATATATATATATTTATTAAGATGTTAGAATGATTTAAAAAATATATATAACTTAAATATATACTATATAAACTTATATATATAAATAGTCAAATATACTTAGTTACTTAGTATCGACTATCAATAACAGTCGAATTATATGAATTAAGTACGTGTAGATAAACTTTACAAAATATACCTACCTAATTACGATAAAATAAAAATTAATATTGAATAATCAATACCAATATCAAAATTTTTATAAAGCTAAAGAAATATGAATTAAATGTACTTTTTTCTTAAACCTACTCATGTTAGTCCAGAATTATTTAAATATTCGTTGGTTTGGTTTTATCATATATTTATAGTTATTATAGTAACATTTTTTTCAAGTTTAACAAAAACATAACATAAAATAATTTCAAAATCAAAAAACATATTATATAGATTTATCAACAACAACGGAAAAAAATGTCTACTCAAAATCTAAAATTAGATTGGTACCTATCATAATATCATAATAATATAAAATTATATACGCTAACCTTAAGGCTTAAGTTACATAATTTATTGGATTAATATTATATACCTAGGTAATGAGAATATTAGTTGTGTGGCACATGTAAAAGATTTTTTTTTCATCAACTAAAAGTTTTAATACTTATTAACTTATATACTAGCTCGTACCTAGTTTTGTTATCGTTTAATATTTGTTTATTAAATTATCAAATAATATATTCTTCAGGACGGATCATTATTGACATATTTTTATAAATAGTTTCCTGTAATTTCATTTAATAGGTTTTAATTCATTATTTTTAATTCTCATGAATTCAAATCTTATGTCGACTAAAACAATAGCCAATAAACATATCATAAAATTATATTCAACTGATCAAAAATATTGTTAAATCTATTAAACTTTAATATACCTAATGTTAATTTAATAAAATACTTCTCTTTTTTTCAGGAAAATCAAATCATATTATTCAATAGTGAGGCCTGTTATTTTAGCAAACGTTGCTATGTCTTCGACTTTTTTCATAATTGTGACATATGTGTTAATCGTGGTAGGTATATTAAATTGTCTTTATCGGTTATTACAATATATGTTATTGGAAATGTAATTAATTTTATTAGTGCATCACACGTGTGTTACTACCTACTTATTTTAGTAGTTACATTATACAGTATGGTTAATGGTTTACAGCTTATAATATTATATAATATAAACATGTAATACTAAGATCGCCAGCACTATAGATAGTTAGAAGTATATAGGACTCGGAATAATGATTGTTTATAGTGCATTAAATAAAATCGTATCTTTTATATTTTTAGTATATAGTCGATAATCATAGCGATCACCACTAGTATACCTATCATTAATCCATACAACAAAAAATAATGAATAGCAAAGGGATTCATTTAAAAAAAAATGAGTTACAGAACCACTATTATTTATCGAGTTATATATGTGTGACCTGCAAGTGTTAATTTAAAAAACTGATTAGATCTTTTTGACTGAATTAAATTAAAAATTGTCTCCATCGCGTCACACATCCAATCCTCCAAGTTGGTATGGTAAAACTTTGTATGTCACGTTCATGAGAGCTTTAATTCCCTGATAATTATTGCAATCTCGTAGTATGCTACTGATTTTTTTTATATTCTGCTGATAATTCTCCAAATTTCTAGATTCGACCAATCAGTTTTCACATTCTAAAAATAATAACCTTCCCTTATTTTTTTAAAAGTCTTAGAATTTCATTATTACCACGTGACATAGATTTTGAAATTATTTATTTAGTTCATTTAATCATTAATTTTTTTTTTAAAGGTTTGTTTTTCAAAAGAATCAAATCAAATTCTTACAATTATCAAACTCGGATCATCAGCCCTCTTTATTTCTGCGCAATTTTTTTTATATTGTTATTTACTTGACAGAATGAATCTTAAAGTAAGTCTTTAATAGGTCTTTGTTACAGTCTTTAATTACTCCAAGTTTTGATTTTGTTTGATAGTAATTATATTTTTGCAGAGAGAATCTGTTAATTTTGCCATATATTCTTGTGATTGGACAAAAATGGATTTAAAATTTAAAAAGTTATTATTATTAACTATGCGGATGAATGATGCTAATAATTTAATGATCAAAGTTTCTCCAAAAAAAGTCGTCAACTTACAAATGTTTACCAATGTATTTATTTAGTTTTTTTTTGTTTATAATAAATACTCAATATATACCTATACCTTACACATACCTATACTACCGACAACCTACTTTAACAAAATATAACTAATTATATGTTGTTTCAGGTCATATCGATGTCTTACAATATTATCTCGGTCATGCTGAAAACTACAAATTCTAAAAATGTAATTTCAGAATAAATTATATTCATAAAAGTAAACTTAATTTGCCAACATTTGCACGATTTCATGTATTATGATCATACCTGATATACCTAGGTAGATAATTCTTGAGAGATGTTACTCAAATTATCGATTATTAGTAAGTACTAAGTAGATAGGTATATTTATTATCAACAAACAAAAATTTGTTTATTCGTTTTATAATATATATTTGAAAGTACTTAGATAGATTATAACTATTAAATGACTATGCTATAGAAATTAATGTTACTTTTATCAAATATGACTATCTTTTTTAGCGAATTGTCAAATAAATAACTTATTTAATGTATTGAATTCGAAATCTAAACAAGTATTAAGTAGTTTCTGAGTTATTCATTTTATTCTACGATATACGTACAAGAATAATAGTCAATAGATAATAGATTTCAAATCTATATGTAATCATCATACATAAAAAAAATATATTATTATTATAACTAGTATATTTAGCCAAGTTCTTTTTTTCTTAAAGCTACTATGTGATTAAAAGTAAATTATTTTTCCATGATAAATATTTGTCAATATGGTCATATACTATTAGTAATATACAATTTATATAAGTAAAATCAAAGGCATTTTATTTTTTAATCATTATATATTTGATAAAACAAAAAATTGGGAACAGTGGCTCACGCAACATATTTTACATATTATAATAGAAAGCAACGGAACATTAAAAAAACACCATTGAAAATGCTTAATGTAACACAAAATGTTGATAACAAAAAAGTAAAAAACAAAATCAAAACATGATTTAAAAAGGGGGAAAATGTACATCGACTGCAGGACAACACAATAAACGTAGGGGGTGCAAGATATATATATTATATATATATAGCGAGTATAGTATAGGCCAGTGGTCGGTAACCGGCGGCCCGCGCGTCTATTGTATACGGCCCGCTTTAAATTTTTTTTTTTTTTTGATAAATAATTTGAAATATAACATTTTCATTTTTGTCTGGCCCGCGAACTCTTATTAATTTATGAATGCGGCCTAGGAGTCCAAAAAGGTTGCCGACCACTGGTATAGGCTCGTCACCTTAGCAACGTTCTCGCGGGGTCGCGATCGGTCCCACTGACAAACGGGTGTCGTAAGCACGTTTGTTCGAGCACGCAATGCGACGATAAATTAAACGGCAGACAAGGTCCAACAACTTCGGTTGCGAACTCGCGGGGGCGATGTTATAGACAGCGAGCGCGTCGACGGCGGAGACCTAAAAGTCGCGGGGCGAGCGAAGAACTGATGCTGCAGAACTGGCGACCACCGGAGGCGCGACCAGGCCGGCGGAATTGCCTCGTGGCGAAACAGTCAACGAACCGCGTCGCGATTCTGATCTACACTCCAAGGATTTCGTCACTGACGACCACGTTAGGTTTATTAATGTTTAGTTTCCGTGGGTCTGGCGCCGTTCACGTCCGTACTCCCAGCTCTTTATATCGTTACACTCACACCCCATGCCAAAGTCTCCGCCGTCGTTTCAGGTTCTACACGTGGACGAAACCGTCGCCGTTGACGGTTCGTGCTCGTGTGACTTACCACCGGACACCGTCCGTGCTTTGTCTCGTATCCTTCCGATCCTTGTGTCACTGTCGTCCAGTCTGATGACTTCGACTAAGGGGATGAACAATATGCCTGTGGACGCCAATCGCATCGGGCACAACACAACCCGTTTTGCGGCGCGTTTTTGGGCGACGTGGTGTGGGTTGCGCTCGGATCTGATCCACCGACCAGGTCACCACCAATTGCATTTTCCACATTGGCGCCTCGTCCAAATCGCCGTTTACTTTTGCCAACACTTCTTGGTCGCTTGATAGCCCGCGGCCCGTGATTGCCTCGGCTGTTCCTTGATCGACTGGCGTTCAATGTTTTCTACATCATAAACTACTTCGTCGATATTGTATTCGGTCATCGTGCTAGTTGTATGTGTAAGGTGGTCTACTTTGTTCGGAGTGTTCGGACTCTGAATTGTTAATGAAATATCGTCAAAACCTCAAAACATCACGTCGGTATTTTTCTCCATTGCTATTAATCGTAAGCGTTATAATAATGTATTCGGACTTTCGAAGTATGTACCTACAACAAACTAATAACCAATAGACAATAATATCGTTTCCAGAGCAGAGCCGTGCCGTGGGGGGGCTAGAGGGCATGCGCCACGGGCGCATGGTTTAAAGGGGCGCCAAAAAAATTTAAATGCATAATGATAAGTACTCGTAAAATAGGGGCGAATATTTTTAATTTTGCCCTGGGCGCCAAATCTTAACGGCACGGTTCTGTTCCAGAGTAATGAATAATGATCACGAATTAAAACATATTTTAATTCGTGGTAATGATAAAATGATCTATTCTATCGTGGCATCAGCTGTATTATCCACGTGACAAATTGATCAATGTCATTAATGATTCATATTTTAATATTATTTAACCCACTGTCATATTCGGAACAAGTGACATTCGTAGTAGCGTTCCGTATCCGTATCGGCGGTAACGTATATTCTGTGGTAACTGGTAGTACTATATTATAATTCGGAACAATTACGTTTCATAGCAATGGGATGGGGCCAGTTGGACCCCGTGATAAGAGTTGGATCCCGTGATAAGAAATTATAAGTGATAACAGAAATTAAAAGTTCGAACACTAACCTCAAATCGCAAAAATTCAAATTAATACCAACTATTCAACATTGTAAATAATTCTACTACGATTTTTGAGTATATAAATTTCTCAGCCTGGTCCCCAGAACCAGATACATTATTTATCCGTCGTATTCTGTCGGTCGAAATTAATAAATTACCGTTATTCAACATTTTAACGACTTTAACGGGCAACGAATAACGATTACTTGTTTTACGTTTGCTGCCCCTGGCTGGAAGTTTGGTTCAACATTTAACATAAGTAAAACTTGTGTATAATAAGTGCCTAAATCAATTGTTTGTAATATATTTGAATGTTTATTAATTAATTAATATCCAACTAGTAAGTACTACCTTTATTTTTAAGCCATTGGCGCAACTATAGACCTAAATAACAAATGTTTGTTATAGAATTTCACACATTATTACTTATTTGTATGTTGTACATTAACAACTTATATATTATTACACTCATAAAGTAAATAATTTCCTTATTATTTCAATATAAATATATAATACATAAATACTTTACAACTCATAATAAGTTATAAATTACATATATTTTATATTTATCAATAAGATCATTACATGTTATTTTAAAATTATTTTCCTTTTTTTCTTTGTTAATCGTCTTAGTTGCACTGTGGTCTCTATGTTACACTGTCCTATAAATGTTAGTATTCTATCTTATGTGTTTTATGTTTTGTTAATAGGTACATGTTTAACATAATTAACAGTGTAACAACAATTCATAACAAAATTAGTAAGTTCCATCAATATTTGTATTTAGTCTAGTATATAAATTGTTTTTTATTTGCTGTGCGTATTTATCATATTGCCTTCAAAGCTTAACCTGGTTTCAACCTAAATTTGAACAATTCCCTTATTAGTCAATCATTGATGAAAAAAAATTAGTTTTAATTTTGAGAAATTTTTATTACTTCAAATACTAAGTTATATGTAAATGTATCATAAATAGAAATCGTGTACTGGATATTTTTGCTTTTTAATGGTGTGTATGAAAACAAATTGTTTTTAATTATTGTTATTGTTGACAATATTATACCTATTATTAAATAATGATTAATTTATATAATAAACAGAAAGACAGTCTTTCAAAGATTGACTATTGTTGAAAATCAGTTCTTTTAGAATTACAACAGTACACAAATAACCTCACAGAAATTGTATAATTTTTATTTTCTGAATAAACATGATTTGTTATGTTTATGGTTGAATAATGTAAATTTACTTTTTTAAATTAGAAATTATACTTCCAGATCTGAAAGAAAAATACTACAAGGATTATCAGAGAATCTGTACAGTAACTGAACAGAAACAATGATCTGTTGATGATTTTGAAGAGGACTGTTCTCCAAAATCATGACTATGTCCACAACAAATTGGACCTTAGTACCTATGTTGTAAATACTGTGAATATTGTAATTCATTTAAATTTAATTTTCTACTTGTCCACTTACAAAAAACTATTCAACTGGGGAATTAATTGTACTTATTATTGTAGGCGGTCTGTTATTGTTCAATGTTATAAATTATAATATTCCTTTTATTATTAAATTATGTAATTTATTAAGTTTATTGTTATTGAATTATTTTATTTATAAAATTTACTGTTATTTAATTATATTATTATTAAGTGAGTAACTACCAGTAAAAAATTATACTTTATTTTTTCAAAAATGATGATTTTAAAATAAATTATAGAGTTAATAAACTAACGTACCCATTACATTTTTTTTTAAATACTACTTAAAAATTAAAAAGTGATGTTCTTCTTATTAAAATTAATCTTATAATGTTTATACAAAAACTGTATTTAAGCATTTTCAGATCTGTTGGTTGCAGTAAGAACTATTTATAAGAAACTGTTTTGCTTTCAATTTTTAATCCTAACTATAAAAAATTGAGTAAGTGGGTGTTGCTTTGCTGTACAATAGGTTAATAATGGGTGTACTGACATTTAAATTCAATGAAATAAAATCATTATATCAGAAAAACAATTATGAACAAAGATGTTCTATCAGCCTACATTATTACTAAGTAGATTTGATGGCATTGTGAATAAAGTAATTAATTTTACTATTGCATTAGTACAGCAGTAGGTTAAATTCATTTTTACAGGAAAAACAATGCATTTGAAAATGCCATTATATGTATAAAAATATAATAATATACTTGCTATATAACTTCTTATGAAGAATCATGTATACAATTTCCAAAACTTAAAAATAGAAGAAAGACAACTTTTAACTACGAAAAAGTTTGTTCTTTTTTTGAAATTTGATAGGTAAATGTCAAGGTATAAACTTATAATACTTATAAAAACAAATCAAGACTTATGAATTATGATTATCCTTATATTACATTTTTAAGGTTTTTTACACAACACAAAAAGTTTTATGGACATTTGTGATCTGTGTTTTGTTTATATTTCAATAATATTAGTTATAGCCAGGCTGTCAGATCCTTATTTCTTTCATCAGTAGAAGGGGTTTATATAGGCAAGTTCTATACATTATAATTATTTTTTAAAAATAAAATATTGGTTGGTCGGTTGATTCTTCTATTATTCTATCTCTATGATACAATTTATTTTATAAATTATTTTGTCATACAGTACACCTCAAATAGTGAACGCATTATGTATTTTATTAAATTGGCATACAGATTTGAAGGTATTTTGTATAGGCAACCCTACCGCACATTCAATATTTTCGCTATTTTCTATTTTCCTCATAAACTATTGCATAATATTTAAAAACTGTCGACTCATTTATAATTATATAACTGTCCAAATTCTGATTTTTTTATGAATTTTTGTCCAAAAATTCAATTTATTATTACGTTTTCAAAAATCTAACTCCAAAACTAAACCCTTTAATACTGGCCCCATCTAGATAAAATCTTCAATGATCGACGCAGATGCGTCCCTAGATAATCTTCCAAATACTAAAGGTTTTTCAACTCAATTATTTAGACGGTAAGTGGTGATTTAAATTTAAAGTTTTCAAAAAAGGAAATTGGCGGGAAATTTGGTTTTAGCAATTTCTTAATTTTAAAATTAAAATTCAACATTTTTGAGAACAAAAATTTGATCTCAAGGTGTCACTGCATTGAACCTCGAAGATTTCGAAACGATACAACTATGAACTATAATATTAAAAAGTTAGTACTTCAAGTTGAACCTCAAAATCTATGGATGAATATCATAATAACAACATATTATATCATGTGTTAAAATAACGAGTTGTAAAATGCGAAGTTTTAGAAAAGTTATGTTGTATAACATAAAACTTTTTAAATATTTATTTTATTTACTTAATGCAAGTCTGCGTCATATTCAACATTAGGTACTTAGGTCAATTTCTTTAATGAATCTGGTTTCAAAGTAAATAATTATATTTTTCAGTTATATAAAAGTTTAACATTACCCTAAACGGTATAATAATACTGAATCTTCTACATTTTAATTACCAAAAGCAACAAAAAAATTATGAAAAATTACGACTAGGTACAATTTGTAAGAAATACGATATATTCGCAAACGTCAAAGTCATATAATATTCTATGTAAATAAAAAAACTACATTACTTATTATACGTACAATTACAAAAGGTAGACCTTAAACACCTTTTCAAAAGCGTAAATATTCTTAATTTCGTACTGTGTTTCATCATTATCTATGAGTACTATTATTACTTATTAGTACTGTATACTTGCATTAAATTGTTAAATTTTAGGAAGGCATTCATATTTAGTAAAACACTAGGTAAGTATACATATTATTTAGAAATAGTTTTTCATCAAATCATATCGAGAATCATGCGGCAATGATATGATATATTATAATTTTGAAAAAATTTTACGAAAAAACTATTGTCTCTACAGCTATAAAAGTTACGTTCCTAAACAATGGTTAGGCCTCTCCAAAAATTACCCTGTAGTTGGGGTACCTTTAACCCCCCCCCCCAAATATATTTTTGAAAAACCTTAGTGGTCGTTCTACGTGTCTGAAACTCAATATTCTGGTATTTTTGAGGATTCTGATTAAAAGTGATATCTTTTGTCGAGACCGTAAAAGCCGTTTTTACCCCACTTTGGGGCTTTGGAATTCCGAAATTTGAGTTTTTTAGTCGAGTGTTACTCGGCCGGGTTTCGATGTAGGGGCATAGTTTCTTCACCAAAAGTTTTGTTTTAAGTTATTTTACATAAAATCTTTCGGTGGTCGGAGGGTCCTATGCCCCCCTCATGAATATTTTGAAAAATGTTTATTTTTTGTTCCACGTTTCTGAAATTCGCAGGTTCGATTTTTTGTAGATCGGTGATAAAAATCGGCGTCTTGTGTCGAAACTGTAGGAGCCTTTTTTACCCCTCTTTTTGGCGTAGGAAATTAGGATTTTGCAGTTTTTGGACTTTGTTGCCACGAAACACTTAGACTTTGGGTGGTTAGAGCAATTTTTTTCTACGCATCGTTAAAAAATTTTTGTCAAAAATCGAACGGTACCAAAACCAAAGAAATCGGACGTTTTGTTGGAAAGTTATGATTTTCTTTTTCTTTTTTGGTACTTAGATTTTACGTATTTTCTGAATTTTTTGAAATTGAGTTTTTGTTCAATCTTTTTGAAATTTGAGTGCTGACTTATAAATGCCATGACGAGTTATAAAGGTTCTATGGTCAAAATGCCTAGGATCATTATTTACCCCGTAATCGGGGTGCGAAAATAGTTGAAAATTGAATCACTTGTTTTTTTGTATACACATACGTTTCTTTGTGGTATACCCCCGTATATCGATTTAACGAATTATATTTTTGAACTTTTTACTCGTTTTAGGTTTGTTCGCGTTTCAACGTTTGGCAATTACGCCATCAGCATAAAAAATAATTTATTTAGAAGTAATTTTTCATCAAATCACATCGATAATACATTTATTTAATGTTTATACCCCTCGTTTATATAAGCAATTTCGTTGTATATATGAGATACGACCATCATTTTTAAAATGTACGACGCAGTCAGTCGATCACTCGATCGTAAGCCATACAATTTTTAATAAGTCGTTTTACTCTAACACTATATTTTATGATCCTTCATTAAGTAAAACTTAATTAACTATTCAGTATTCGACTCGCAATCAATAAATTAAATTCATCAACCAAAATTGTGTTGATATTTGATTTTCATTCCTTAAGAAGAACCGACTAGGTACCAAACAATAAATTAAACAACCGTACAAGATCTGACTGGAACGGGATATAACAGTGTTATATATCAACTAGGTACCTAGGTATCAATAATTGTTCATATAACTGATGAACTTTGAATTTCAATCATCAAAATTAACGATATATACTCCTAAAAAATGCTTATAATTAAATGTATATTGTTGTGAATGTATAATAATAATATGACAAGTCTCAAAATGTATTAACGCTGAACAATAGGTATAGTAAATTACAAAATGACAAGTGTAATATTATGTTTTCTATTCAAAAATTTGTCATTGTTCGTTTGTAGATGAGGTTAATCCCACATAGAAGAATGATAAATGGTGAAATCTAAAGTTTATCGATAGAGAATTTTATGCAGATTCCATTTAAATGGTCAGTGTAATGAATTTTTCAGTAGTTAAATAGATAACTTTCAAAAAGCATAAAAAAGCCAAAAAACAATACAAAATTAGCTTTATCAATATTATCATATATTATACATTAAGATAATGAATTATTAATTAGTATAACCATGGTTTTAGTTTTATAAGGTTACCACTTCGAATGTCTGATAAACAATTGCGGTTATGTTCAATTTTTACGTAAATAATAATTATACGTTAATTTGATAATTTGTATTTTTTTAATTTTACTTTTTAGTATTTACGTTCTAAGTAATTAGTTTTTGTATAATTAAATAATATGTTCTTTACCCTGTAGATTATACAAATTACAGATTTAAACAGTTCTCTTTAGATGTGGTCTTCATCAGTCATTCTTATAGTCATTGGAAACAACCGGTTTGCATAATATGTAGATATAATTAACAGTATAACAGTATAATTATTTTTACTTTCTAGGTACAATGTATCGATAAATAATTGAAACCATTGCAAAAAACAAGTTAAATTCATGCTATCTACAACATTCATATTCAAATCTTCATAACTTAAATCATGTAAGTTCTGTATAGTGTTCCTAATGTTCCTATAATGTAGTACTCATTTAAGGTTTATTACCTATTAGCATATCTGAAACAACTTAAGAGATACACTGACAAGATAATTATTTATCTTATAAAGTTGTAGTCAGGTGTTGGTTGATACCTGTGATTTTGTAATTGTTGGCTGATCAATTTTATAGTAGTAGTAAATGGTGATAGAATTACTATTTTATAATATTAAAAAGGTTGTATATATCTATATTGTTATTTTTTTACTTTTCTATATCAAGTATAGATAATAATAAATAATATAAGTATATATACTTTAGGTACACAACTATAACACAAAGATGTTTGCTTTAATAATATTGATTAAAGATTGGTTTCTATTTTACATTAAATTTCATTATAATATTGAGCTATTGAAACAATTTTCAAAATTATTTAGTTAATATAATTTTTTTTTTCCTAATTATAGTTAGCAAGATACACTAACTGAAGTATACATGTATCCAGGCCAATAAGGAGATTATTCTGTTTGGAAAAACATCTGAAAAAACTGTTCCTACTAACATAATTGTTTATCCGGTAAGGTAGAAGAGTTCATATTATCTGAATTACTATAGTGTGTCACTTTACTATTATAAAAGTTATTTTATGAATACTATCTATATTTTATTAGTCTGTATATTACAGCCATAGCAACACAGGGGATCAATGCAATTTGATACTGCTATTAATTATGTTCATAATTATTTAAGTTTTAATTTAACCCAAAACAATATTTTTAGATATTTATAGGCATTGTTACACATACAAAATAAGAGATTTAAATAATACATTCAATTTTATAATATTCTACTCTTTCTTATAGAGGAAAGAAATAATATAAATTTTTATGTTTAATCAATATACATAATACATTGTCAAAATGCATTTAATGTATACTTAAAATCAGTATTGTATTAATTGCTATCTGGTTAACTGTCTGCTATTTTAGTGTTCCTGTTTACTTATTTTTCATTTTTATCACAATAGTTTAAACATTTTAAATAACCAGATATTCTATAATATTGTTATCATAATTAACAAATAAAAATACTACATTGGTGATGGTTATTTTACATTTATAATCAAAAAATGTATGCTTATGGTTTTATTTATATGATTTTGTTTTATTGTTATAGTTTGCAAAGAAGAGATTCCAGATAAATTAATATAATAGTGACTAACATGGACTACTCAAAAAAGATGTGTTGTTCGCATACAAACTAATCGCTATCCAGCAAGCTGTCAATATTACTCTATTGATAAATATCTGACAATTGATTATCAAACAAAGTTTGTCGGTTTAAATGAAATAAAAGAAAACTTGATACAAATATTATTGTGACAATTAATATTATTTTTTTTTACTTTAACTCCTTATAAGGTGTAAAAGGCTTTTATTTATTGACTTTTTAATGTGTCAACAAACTAATTAATTTTATTATTATTTTTACACTATTTAAATCAAATTTCATCTATAAAAACAAAAAAATTGAAATAGTGACTTCTTGTATTATGGATATTTACATTCTTTTAACAAACTGTTTTGTATTCAGACCTTACAAATTTACAACTTATACTTTTTAATATATAAATTAAAATTAAGTCATTAAATTTAATTTCTTATTTAATGACAAACAAAAGCAAAATATAACATATATATTTATATTTGGGCAATATAATGTTTAATAGATATATAAAATAACAGTTTTATAATTTATCCATAACTTATAACTGATGTGTATATTAACTTATACATTAAATATTTATAGATTTTAATCAAGTAAATGCTATTTCTAAGATTTATCTATGCTTTATAAATTATGTTGAGTTTACTACTGATATTAATATGTATGTATGTTTTTGAAACTGCATTAAAAAACGATAAAAAAAAAATCACAAATAATTGTTAATGAATATTAAATTAATTGCATTGCATCAAATCCAACATATTATAAAAGAGTACAAACACATACATTTTTTGTCATATAAGACATAATCAAAATTGTTATGAATTTTGTGTTACACACTACACAGATTCACCAGTATAAGATCACAACATACTATTTTTGGTCATTTGGGTTTAAGTGGGTGTGGGTCATTGACAACTTTATAGTATCTCTTATGAATAAAAAGGTTGATTGAGTAATGTTATAAAATATATATTTTTTGTTACATTTGTTACACAGTGTAAGTAGTGTAACTTAGAGCTTTTTCATTTTTCGAAATTTTCAATTTTCATTCGCTTTTCCTAGGTCACCTGGTGGTCCAACGACAATTTATCACAGAAGTTAAAATGTTGTACATGTAATTCCAAACCAGAATCAGTTTTTCTTTTTTCCAAAAACTCGTTATTTCAAATTTTTGGTTTTCAAAAATCGTTCGACCTAAGTACGACGTTTAAAAATCCTTAATAACGGTTTTTCGAAAAATCAAAAGCATACAACTTATGAAGCTGGTTATGGGGATCAATTTTATGTCTCACGACTTTCGTCCTATCTCTCTCGGTTTTCCCGTAAAACACTTCGTAAACGAGAATTTTTATTTTTCGAAATTTTCAATTTTCATTCGCTTTTCCTAGGTCACCTGGTGGTCCAACTACAATTTATCACAGAAGTTAAAATGTTCTACATGTAATTCCAAACCAGAATCAGTTTTTCTTTTTTCCAAAATCTCGTTATTTCAAATTTTTGGTTTTCAAAAATCGTTCGACCTAAGTACGACGTTTAAAATTCCTTAATAACGGTTTTTCGAAAAATCAAAAGCATACAACTTATGAAGCTGGTTATGGGGATCAATTTTATGTCTCACGACTTTCGTCCTATCTCTCTCGGTTTTCCCGTAAAACACTTCGTAAACGAGAATTTTCATTTTTCGAAATTTTCAATTTTCATTCGCTTTTCCTAGGTCACCTGGTGGTCCAACGACAATTTATCACAGAAGTTAAAATGTTGTACATGTAATTCCAAACCAGAATCAGTTTTTCTTTTTTCCAAAAACTCGTTATTTCAAATTTTTGGTTTTCAAAAATCGTTCGACCTAAGTACGACGTTTAAAAATCCTTAATAACGGTTTTTCGAAAAATCAAAAGCATACAACTTATGAAGCTGGTTATGGGGATCAATTTTATGTCTTACGACTTTCGTCCTATCTCTCTCGGTTTTCCCGTAAAACACTTCGTAAACGAGAATTTTCATTTTTCGAAATTTTCAATTTTCATTCGCTTTTCCTAGGTCACCTGGTGGTCCAACTACAATTTATCACAAAAGTTAAAATGTTCTACATGTAATTCCAAACCAGAATCAGTTTTTCTTTTTTCCAAAAACTCGTTATTTCAAATTTTTGGTTTTCAAAAATCGTTCGACCTAAGTACGACGTTTAAAAATCCTTAATAACGGTTTTTCGAAAAATCAAAAGCATACAACTTATGAAGCTGGTTATGGGGATCAATTTTATGTCTCACGACTTTCGTCCTATCTCTCTCGGTTTTCCCGTAAAACACTTCGTAAACGAAATATTTTTCAATTTACGAATTATACAATAATATTTGAATTTTAAAATACATAAATTTGAATTTTACAATAATTGTACAATAATTGTACAATAATATTTGAGTTTTAAAATACATAAATTTGGGAATTATTTGGGAATTTTTACATTTCACTGTTGGTATTTCTGCATTTTCAGTTGGACCCGATTTTTGCGTTTCTTCCATGAAAATTTCGTGATAAAAAATCTGCTTGTTATCACGGGGTCCAACTGCCCGAGCCCCTCATAGCAATAACATTGCAGTGCTCACTGCTCTATCGCTGAAAAATGTTGGCTATACTGTTTACGCGCCGGAAAGACGCGACTGGCGCCCGGGCGCTACAAGCATACAGCTGCAGCAGTTAGTATGAGTAGTATGACTACTGACTAGTAAGAGCCGCGTTTAGTGCGCATTGTCAGTTCGCCGCCAATAGCCAATCGCCGCTCTTACGCTTCGTATTTCCTGGATTCTCGGCATTTCTCGCCCCCGAACGCGACCCGTTCTCACAAGTCGCACAGCTATTACATTTTCCAGTTTTCTCACTCTACAGACGACCAACTAAAGCTGCTCGCGTCCTTTCACGTATCGAACAACTTTAAGAACTCTGCCGCCGACTCATCATCGTGGTACTGACTACGAAGCACAATCGGACGTCAATTGTTGCCCGCCAATTGGTATCGGCCAACGACAACGACAATATTAGTGTTGTCGATAATCAATCGTCCTGCTTGCTAGCGCGTTTGTGTGTGTGCGTGTGTGTGTGTACACCTATACATCATTACATTAACACAGAATAGATGCGATGACTTACGACATACGTGCTTAGCCGTCCAAAACCTCTAGTCACCAAGTCGATTTCAAGTCTCATTCGTCTCGTTACTGTTAAGCGTCGACGCGTATTCTCGTCGTCTGTCATCCGGTGATTGGTCGATAGTTTATGGTTGCAGAGATGAAGCTGGTCGACAACGTCGTACGCAGCTTCAAGGTTGCTAAGGTGTTCCGCGAGAACACCGACAAGATCAACAGTTTTGACTTTTCACCTGCCGGAGATTACATCATATCATGTAGTGAAGACGACCAGATCGTTATATACGACAGTCAGAAAGGCGAGCTGTCCAAGACCATTAACAGCAAGAAATATGGCGTCGATCTTATACATTTCGCGCATACTAAGACGACTGCTATACACAGTTCGACCAAAGTCGACGACACTATCAGGTATATGTCAACAAACCATGCTCCCCGCAATTTGTATTTCGTATTTTTTAGTTGTCTTTTTGATCAATTATTATGCTTTGATTTCTTTAGTGTATTGGATAGCAGACGCTCGCTTGTGTAGTTGAATATTGTAATAATCGGTCAACACCAACAGCGACTAGGTTTTGTCCGTAACATTTATATTTAGAAAATAACTAGTTATACATAAATACGTAAAAAAAATTTACTTTGATTACTTAGTACTTAAATATTCCCTTTTTAATTTTAAACAAGTTTTTGATTTTTAAAAGTCATTTAATAATCATGTAGACAAATAATTGTGCTGTTTAAGTATACACTATTGTAAAAACATACATTTTGAATGATAGTCATGTATGCTTTAAATATTATAATCAATTATCTTTTAAAACATAGGTAGGTAGTTAATAAAACATTATAGTTCATATAATTAAACTTTATTTGTAACAAGGTAGTATATTATTCTAAATCAAGATAGGCTATATCCTATACCCCAGAAAATAATGTAGATTGAGATATTAATGTGCTGGTTTTAGATCAGGATTGGAAAAGACAAAGTATATAACTTTTGTTCAATTATTGATACTATATAGCAGGGGTGGCCAAATCACGGCTCGCGAGCCGCATGCGGCTCTGGTCACAGTCGTATGCGGCTCGCGGTCTTATTTACAAAAACCAAAATATTTTAATTTTTTTTGTATACATTTATAAAAAAATGTTTTTATTGTATTTATTTAAGGCTTTAGTATTATAGTGGATAGAATATAGATTAAATCAAACAAAAAAAAAATTAATTAATATGAATAATAAATTAAAAAATTAAACATAAAGCTAATTTTGTTTGCGTGGTATTTTTTTCGTGTCTACTTTTTTAGTAAGATTCTTAAGATCTGGTTGAATTGATGTAAAAGCAGTTTTTAGTAATTCTATAAGATGATCATCAGTCAAATTTGAACGATATTTTGACTTAATTATTTTCATTGTTGAATAAAGTGATTCACATGAATACGTTGTTCCAAAAATTGATATCAATTTTACCGCGCAGTTTTTAATATTTGGATATTTTAATATAGAAATATGCTTCCAAAATTCCAATATAGAGGGACAATTGTTTATAAACTGCTTAAGACCTTCATCTTCTAATAACTCCAAGAGTTCTATTTCGAGATCCGCTTTATTTGTGATGATAATTTGGCTCTTGATATAATTTTATTAATACATGTGGCTCGCGTACATAGTCATGTTGGCCACCCCTGCTATATAGCATGGATGGGTAACTGACGGCCCGTGGGCCGCATACGGCATGCAAACCTTTTTTTATCTGGGGCCGCGTTACATCATACAATTTCAAAGTCAATTGTCTATACCAGTGGTTCTCAATCTTTTTAGTACCGCTGCCCAAATTTACCCTGAAAAATCTTTTGCGACCCACATGGTTTCACTTTTCAAAAAGTAGTTATAAAAAATGAAATTTGTATTATATAAATATGTATAAATTTGTAATATATATTTAGTATTTTATAGGTTTATAATCAATTTATTTTTATAAATGTTCTTTTAACAATGAGGTGTAGCGAAATGTGTGCTTGTTTTCTGTTATAATTAATAACAGCATTGACATCATAATTCAAAAAATTGTTTGCGACTCACTAAAAATTGACTGATGATCCACTAGAGGGTCTATACTCTATGCTACGTCTATGCTAAATTAAAATGCATATTTTGAATGACCTTTTTTTTTGAGAGAATTCTGACCCGCTAAAGTTTAATTTTCTAAAAATTTGCCCTCTAATAACTTTCAGTCGCCCATCCCTGCTATATAGTATGTCATTGTGTTTTTACCATACCAAGTTCTCAATCCAAACAAAACATTTTCTTAACATAAATTATTATAAACTACAAAATAATTGTATTATTCTTTTAAAAAATGATTTTTGTAATTGTGTATTAAGAGGACGTTCTATCTACATGTGTTGTCTCTATCTAAGAAATGTAGATCATAGCAAATGTGCTATCAGCAGAACACATTTTTTATTGTTAGCTTTAATATTGGAGTCAATTTACCTGTTATCAAACTTAAAGGTAAGAATATTATCTAGGACATAATATATACTTTTAATGATATTATAATTTTAGAATGAGTTATAGCTATGTGAAGTATTACAACTTTAAAATGTTCATAACTCATTCTAAAATTATAATATCGATAAAAGCATAATGACATGTCTTATATAACATTCTTATTTTTAAGTTTAATAATAAGTAAATAAGTAAATTGACTCAAATACTAAAGCTAACAACATAAAATGTGTTCTACTGAACACAAATTTGCTATAATGTACATTAGTAAGACGGAGACATCATGTGTGGGTATAACGCCCTCTTAACCAAAACTATTTAAACTTTGGTAATTTTAGTGAGCACAATATATATATATATATTCATTTATAAAGGATTTTCTATCAAATAGGTTATTTACCTTTTAGCTTTTATGTTCATTTTATTATTTTATTTGCCGAATTATTAATTTCTTCCTCAATAGTTAGTGTTGTAAATAGTGTCAACATTTTACAGTGCTCCATTTGCGTTAGGTTAGTTATGTACAATAGAAGCCACTTATTATAAGCACTTTTAGACCAAGATGAAATGTCAATAATGAAATGGGCAATTGGTTTTTTATTTTTGAAAAAAAATATCTACTAAATATCTTGAAAATAAATGTTCAATGTTTTAATCGAGGTTTTAATATATGGTCAGTTCGTCCTTAGACATTTTGTTTCAAAAACACACAATCATATCAATTATCCATGTTCCTAATCAATGGCTTCTAGTTTATTCTCATACAAACAATTTTAATACATTTCATTGACTATTTTTTATTTTTTATTCAATTATATATACTAAGCTACAAATATGTATTTTTATAAAATATTAAAAATGAATACAAATTTCATTGTCCAAACAAAATGTTTGATATAATTTCTACTTGCCGAACACCCTAAATTAAATTATTTCTTTTTATTTATCTTGCATATTTTTCATTTATGACAGCGGTTTCCAAACTTTTTTTTTCTGTTGGACCTTTTTTTGGATCCAATTTAGCCACGGTGCCCTGCTGTATATAACACGAAAGACGGAACAAAACAAATACTCATTGATAATCAATTTTATGTAGACCGCGGTGCACAGTTTGGGAACCGTTGATTTATGAAAATTGGCCTATTATTAGTTTTGAACTTAAATAGTTTTGGTTAAATAGCCTGTGTTTGTATATTTTAATTAACAATATTGTGATACAATAGTTAGCGAGGCACATGCGAATGTTCAGTATAATTAATTTTTTTTTTCTGATCTCTAATTATATTATATTTATATAATTAGTTTAAACTACTTCCTAGACAATTATGTAAATATTCTTAACTGGTAATTTAGTAGATTTTCAACTTATGATAATGTTAGTCGAGAACAATATTTAATCATATAAATACAAATATTTCAAATAAGTTAGGTTAATAAATATTTTTAACTATCACACTTTAATTTTTAGATACTTATCATTACATGATAATAAGTACATTCGTTATTTCACGGGACATGCCAAAAAAGTTGTGTCATTATGTGTGTCCCCCATTGAGGACATGTTTGTTTCTGGATCATTGGATAAAAGTCTCAGATTATGGGATTTGAGGTCGCCAAATTGTCAAGGTTATATCAATGTTATGGGAAGACCCGTGGCAGCTTTTGATCCAGAAGGTTTAGTGTTGGCTGCTGGCATTAATTCTGAAACTCTCAAACTGTTTGATGTCAGGTAAATGTAATTTATATTTATTTTTATTGAATAAAATTAATTACCACCTCTAACTGACATTTTTAATTTTAGGTCATTTGACAAAGGACCATTCATTACTGTGAAGCTTCCTCAGGAGAAAGAATGTGACTGGACTGATCTCAAATTTAGTCAGGATGGCCGTACAATACTTATTCCTACTAATGGATCTTTAATTAGATTGATAAATGCATTTAATGGTACACCAATCCAGACATTCACTGGTCACTTGAATAATAAAGGCATTCCTATCGAAGCATCATTCAGTCCAGATTCACAATACATATTCAGTGGATCAACCGATGGTCGTATTCATGTATGGAATGCAGTTACTGGCTATAAAGTTTGTGTTCTCAATGGAGATCATCCAGGCCCAGTACATTGTGTTAAATTTAATCCTAAATACATGATGATGGCCTCTGCATGTACAAATATGGCGTTTTGGTTACCTACAGTTGATGAAGTAGCCAATTTGGCATAAGTCAAACATTCATTTTACGTGTGTGTAACTTACATTACCTAAGTACAATGTACTTACTTAAAGTCAACAACATATTTTAATTATTGATTTTCCTATAATTTAAGTTATAGACTATTAACTTTTATTCAATTATTTTGAAAGAATAAATGTTTTTATTTTTTATTTCGTGATCATTTTTAGTTATAGAGTAAACACTCCTTGATGTAAAAGTCAGTTATCATTTTGTTTTATTATTCCTTTTGATTGAAAGCTTGATTGCATTCGACAAATATTGATTTTGATACTTCATTTAAGGTTATTTATTAATTAAGTTATGAAATGATTAGAATCAATTGATGTTTATTAGTTCTGATCTTATATTATATTATATTATTATATGTGTATTATATTTAATATTAAGATTTTGTCCTGTAAATGTTTATTTCTTCTAAATTAACTGCTGAGTCACATTGTTACAACATAGGTATACTTGATTACTCTTCATTATTAAATTATCATGATATTTTATTGAGAAATGTCAAATTTAATAATATAAATTATAATAATTTTAATTTCTTTGGCAGATATCTTTATAACTGATGATTTTGAAAAGAATTTGACAGGATTATCAGTTAGCGATTTGACATTCAGCAGTATTGGCTGTGTTAATACTCGCTATTTACCAAATTGACATATTTTTTAAAATATAATAATGCTCATTGACATTTATGACCAGTCAGTACCCTAACTAATGGTGCTTTAAAACATTTAATTCAGACACATAATACCACTTATTGAATCATTTTTAAAAGTAATAATCAAAAATAAAAATAACAATATTATGTTTCAAACAAATAAAAGTAAAATGTAATACTTATGTCCAGTGTTAGATCAAAAACTATGATTAGCAGATGATTAAAGTTTTTAATATATTACATATTATATTATTTTAAATTAATAAATTTCAATTAATAAATATTTGTTGAATTTGTGAACACTTAAGGATTTAGATGATGTAATGTTGATATTAAAATAAATGATGTTTTATGATGAAAAAAAAAATGTAATGAATTTAGTCACTTTATAAAACTATTTTATTTTTTATTTTTTGTTATAAATTATCATTTTATTATATACAACAAGTTATAAAAGTAGTGACAAATTCAATGAAGGTGTATTTAATGAAACGCATGCATTTTAAATTATAATCTTAATAATCTAGAATCATAGTTTTTTGTCCAACACTGCTCAGATCGTTTAAAACTGTAAATAATGTGAACACCAATTCTAAATTGTATGTTGTATTTTATTGTCTTTTTTTTGTTGAGAAGACTCCACACATTGATCTGTTATCTGTCAGGAAATTATGTACATCCTTGTAAATTACATTTTTGTAGGCCGTTAGGTCAACAAGATGTTAATAATTATTGAACTGTCTATCTTTTATCTAAACTATCACGTGTTGTGGTGTACTGATTATTTTAATACTCAACAAATAATATTCTCATCTATAAACTAAATCAAAGATCAGTTGTAACTTAATATTCACCATGTTGTAACACAGCACAGATAACAAATTAATATGTCCTGTCCTCTT
Organism: Rhopalosiphum padi; assembly: GCF_020882245.1. Lineage (NCBI taxonomy): Eukaryota > Metazoa > Arthropoda > Insecta > Hemiptera > Aphididae > Rhopalosiphum > Rhopalosiphum padi. The sequence continues at coordinate 38,073,410 of NC_083597.1, forward strand.
AAGTATTAAAAGTTACTATTATTTTAATGTACAACTATTTGTATTAATTTATAATAATTTATTGAAGTCTAATAGTTACAACAATTGATGTTTTATAAAGAAAATATGGAACATCAGCGTTGTAATGATTGGCTTTTGTTAATATTATAATAATATTTAAGTACTTATGTTCTAATTGATAATTATTTTGTCAATTATTTATTTATTTTTTTAAAGATTTTACTGCATATTTATTATCGACAAAGAAAAGATCCTTCGTGTTGAATCAAATTTTGAATGAAATCATTTTTTTTTTAATAATTTTATATGGTATGTTGAATATTAAATTCTGAATAGTTTATCAGTAGTAGTAGTATGATCTATGATTTTAAGCCAACATTTTTATATAATACTTTTATTTTATATTAAGATAAAATCAAATATGTATACCAGAATAATATTACCTAATTATTCAAATGGTATGAATGTTAAAGTTTATTACCTATTTTTGAAAGTGTTTTTTTTTAAATTTAAAACTTATATTCTTTGGATGTTATAAATTCCATTAAATTTAATATATTAAATATATCATATCATGTTCTTTACATGGGTAATATCAATTTAAAAATAATTGTACGTTATACGAGCAAAAAATAATAGAACATATTTGCTAAAGCTTATGATATAATAAACCATTATCTTCGCTGAACTAATTTATTATCAATGTATCTATTTGTTAAGTTGTCTCGTGAATAAGCGCACTGTTTCGATAACTCGTGTTGTCCTAAGTGGACACAATATTGTGTTATGTAATATTATGTGTTTGCTTTGTCGATGTACCTAAGACTTTACCATTTCCGTCGGGATGTAATATTATAAAATCGTTTATTAAATACCTAATCAGTGTTCACTGAAAAACAAAAATAACACACATACCACTTTTCATGTTAATAATTGTGAAGTTTAGCATCTAGGAACATCAATATAAAATGTTTAGTTGATGTGCCTAAAGTAAAAAATAAGCAAACAGAAAATCATTTAATTATATAACATGATATAATTCGTGCACTTTGTTTGTGTAACGTAAAATATTGAACCTATTATAATCTAAAATAAGTTTTAAAAAATGAGTATTGTTAAAATGTATTTATGGAAATATATTATCGTAATGAAAAGAAATGTGTTGTATTATTTTTATTTGTTCTGACGAATGACCGCAAAATGCTGTTAACAGACTTTTTGAAATGCATTTAGATCGATACCGGCCAACTCTGTGTACATTTGTAGCTTATATCTATGCGTGGAAAACCCAAACACGAGCGGCTATTACACAAAACTTGTAAAATTCTACGTTTGCATTATATCAAACTTGTATTATAATATTATGTATTTAGTTTTCGAATCCGTCACGATATTAAACCGGACCAGACGATTGGTTGACGATGTATCGAAATTATTAACCGTTCCGATTGGCGACTTGTTATGTTCATCGTCCCGCGATTGGCGGACTGCTCTGCCGTCGTCATGTGGTTGGCTGTTGCCAATGTGTGTAGGGCGGAGCCGGTATGGTTTACGCCCAAAAGGTGGTTTACGCAGGAGCATAAGCGCAAACAAGTAGAAGCTATTGGTCCGGTGAGCTTCAAATTCATAACAGTGGTAGTAAGACAGTAAGACACATATTCTTCGGTTGTAAAGTAAATCTTCATATAAGAAAAATACACAGTGTTTTATTTTCGAAAATGCAGCGAAAGTTTTACCAACGTACATCACAGCAAATGTACGTTCAGCAGAACACATTTTGTAATGTTAGCTTTAATGTTAGAGTTAATTTACCTATTATCAAATTTAATGGTAAGAATATTATCTGGAAAATGTCTTATACTTTTATTGATATTATCATTTTTAAATGAGTTGTAGGCGATATATAGCTATGTAAAATATTACAACTTTAAAATATTCATAAAATCATATTAGCTTAATATCGCAAAATGTGTTCTGCTGAACGAACATTTGCTATGGTCTACATTAGTAAGACAGAGACAACACATGTGGGTATAACGTCCTCTTGATGTACATTTTAAATATTATATTATAATGCGTTGAAATTCACTCATTTTCTCGTGGGAAAATATAGTCTCACCTCGAGTTTAGTTATCTTAAAACGGTTCGAGCTATTAGAGATTTCTCCGGATATCAGCACTTTTACAGTACCTGTCGATGCCCGGTGTGCGAGAACCCGAAGTCCAGTATCACAAATTTATGCGTTTCTCTCTGTATTCGAGCAATTTGATAATATGTATTTAAATTTTAAAAGTAATTGAAACCTACATTAATTTATATTTTAATGGGTACTATATTATGTCTATATGTAATAATGACAATGATAATAAACAGCAACAACAAAATGGTTCAGCGTATACAATATTTTGTGTTTATATGTTACATGCCTTATTCTCTTTATCTCATGGAAAACTTTTCTAGGATTTTCTATTTATTTTTTATTTTTTAACATTAAATAGGATATTTACAATCTGTAAAAACAGCTAATAATAAGCATATGAGCGCGACAGGTAAATATTGTAATGATATATATTATATATATCATTATTAATTAATCAATTAAATGTAATTTATTTTAACATTTAACAATTTAAGTTACAAATTATATATAATTTAATTTTACATTTACATTTAGGATTAAGTAGATAAATAATATACTATTAAATGTCATTTACATAAATGCTTTGTAAGATGATGCAATCTATGCCCTGTTTAATAGCATCCCACAATTTTTCATATAAAAGCATAAAACATACTAAATAAGGCGCTCAGTCGCTTCGTCATTCAGTGGCCTAGCGACTCCGGTCGCATAGCCGATCAATATCCTGTTCACTGTTCATATATTATATTTAATTTGTAAAATTAAAATATTGTCCATAATTCACGTTTGTATTTCATTAATTCCTAATCCATTATAAACTCGAGAGGTTCAGTTTAAACAACAAGATTTGCAAGATTTAAGGTAATAAATATATCTATATTTAACATATACTCTACGCAGTTATATACACTTTTTTTTACATAAAAGAAAAACTTCTCTTATTCACACCTCAAATTAAATTTTCACGTTAATAAACATATATATAGTAATGGGCTAAGAATATCAATCTAAATACCATACATTAATTTTTATAAGCTAATATTAAATTAGAACAAGTATACCATATTTTTAATTCATTACAATATGGACTTGAATACTTGAGGCGAGTGGCACTCGACCATTAGGAATATAAGTCGATCGTTATCCAAATTAATTTTACCATTATCGGTCAATCGCATATTAAAAAATTGGATAATGTGGAATAACCATTGAAGTTTACATTTTTTTTTTATCTTGCCCGTCAAACAAATTTCTTCCTAAACAAAAACCTAAATTCTCCTGGATGTAGATAACCAAGGATTTAAAATTTCGAATATAGCTTACTAACTAGTTTGACAATATTGGTGACATATACTCTAGAGCAGTGGCGTCATTTGTGGTGGAAGGGTGAAAATTCCTCCCCTCCCCCGTTGACAGTAGCGGGCAGGGTATGTGCTAGTTTAGGGCCGCAAGCCCGCAAACATGATTCAAGACATTTATGTCATTGATAAATTATATCTGTATTACTGCATCTTTATTTGTTTATTAGTTATAGCTGTGGAGAAGGAAACAGCTTCACCAATAGATTTAAATCAAGCTGTTGACATGTTTGGAGCTATGAAAACAGAAGATACCTTGTTATTGCCTAGCATCTAAGCAACGCTCGAAAAACATAAATTGATAATAAATATTTAATAATTTATTATATGTTTTGTTTTATTTTTTCGTAAATACCTTTATACTCATAATTGGCGCTAATAGGACATAAATCGAGGTAAAATTTCCCTCAAAGTAAGTCATCATATAGTAGCTAATAGCATTGAGTATACAACATATACTCAATGCTAATAGGTAATTTGGGTGTCCCTCTACATATTATACATTTATTATTTAGTCATTTATATCTCTCAAAAAAATGTGTTATTTATGCCTTGAGTAATTTCAGATATAACCGTGATAATAACTACTAATAACTAGTATGTATACAATTATGTGAGAAGGCTGTTTGTATTGAGATAAAGATATAATTTTAATGTAATTGTTGGCGAGCGGATTTTTTTTTTTATTATGGGCTGATCAAAACTTTTGCCCCCCTCTCTTTCAATAACTGAAATGACGCTACTGTTCTAGACTTCTTGAGTCTAAATAGAGTTTAGACGGAGGAGTTCGCATGGCAAAACAAAATATTTTTACGTTATTCTTACGAATATGATAACCCTTACAACCTTTATTAATAGTAATAGTCCAATTGTGTCATATATTTCCCGACTAATTCCTACTCAATTTATTTCATTAATTGCAGTGTTCTTTAATCAGGACTTTATCTCCCACGTGTATATTAATTGCATGTATGTTTTTACATAATTCTTTTTTACTTTCTTTCTAAAAAAACTCTTAACTAAAGAATTTGAACGCGCTATTTTATGTGTTTTCTTCATCGTTTGTTTAAGATCGAATACGTATAATTATCATAATTCTATTGGGCTTCTGATCCTTTACAAAAACGCGGACGGAATATTCGGATTCTGCACGAAAACTGAAGCAATATATTATCAGAATATTCGTGCTGATAAGTAACCTCGTCAGACATAGCAAGGACAAACATTGTAAGTATTTTTTTCACAATATACATGTTTATTAGATACTATATATATATATATATATATATATACACATATATTAATCAATAATCAAGGATAAATATATTATATTTTTTAATTATTACAATAAAACATAATATGTGATTTATACTATCTAATTAAACTAAGTTAAATTTTTTCAAATATCTAGTTAATAATAATTTTACTATTTCTAAGATCAAATATTTAAATTTAACAACAATCAACGATTACTAAGCGATAAATCCAAGAATTTTTTAAACCCGCTGAAAACATTTACACGATTATAACGGTAAGTATCTAATTCATTATTTTATAATATACTATATAAATTTACGTTTTACTTTATATATAAAAAATAAAAAAAAACTTCATAATTAAACATTTCAATAATTTTTTCGATCGATTATTAAAAAAAATTGTTTAATACTAAAATATTTAAAATTTAATTGCAATCATGTTTTTTATCAACATTTCATTAATCAATACCTATATTTATAATATATTTATATTCGTCTCGGTGAAAATACATTAAATATACGAAAACATCATCATCACTTCTTCGTATAAATATCAGAAATTGTATAAAATTTTGTAAAAATATTATATAAAAGTATGTAGATATATAGATGATAATGCCCATTAAGAAATATGAAATACAATAAATAAAAACACAGATTTTAAAATTGATAGTATAATTGATAAAAAAACAAGTATAAGTAAACAATTTTTACAAGTTTATTTAAAATAATAGCTTAAATTAATTTGAAATATTTTCATATAATTTTCTTAATGCAAAACATAAACAAATAATTTTATTTTATTACATATAATTATATTTATACATTATAGACATTAGACATAGGTATTTTTATAAAAACATAGGTAGGTAAACTAAGTACCTACACATATCTAAAGATAAAGTTATTTAATAATAACATAATTCAAACAAGAAGAATATAAATACTAAATATAACTATAATTCAAAACCAACGATCTTCACATATAAATTTTGTTTTACATATAATTTCATGAAACATACTCAACTATACATATATACCGTCACATGTAGACCAGTTTATCAATATTTAAACTATAAAAAAACTTATTTCGTTCATTTTTCATACCCCTTTTGATAAGCAATAATAAAATGGTAAAATATTTATTTAATTTCAATTCAATGTGCGTCCAATCACGCCGATTTCAAACGTCCACCACATCATGTAGAAAACTCAAGCGAATCAGTCAATGTTAGATAACATGAATGCACCTCATCAACACTTATTAAACACCTAATCAAATAAAATCAATTGGTATTACATGAAAAATACAAATAATTTAACCAACTACAACAGTTTTCTATAAACAAGAAACATCAAAAACGAAGCTGACCTATCTAATTTTTGTGAACTAAAAGCCATTTATATTGGGTCCGGAATTAATTAAATAAATTGATAGCAATCACGGCTAAAAAAGCATGTTTACTTTTTGTACAATCTCCCGGCTTTACTGAAATTTCGTCTTCAGCAAATAGGAAGATTGTATGGTATTACGTGAGAGCTATTGAACATATTCAAAACTATATCGAATTTTTTAATTCAATTTAAACTGAATTAGTCGCATTACTAAAATCGCTTGCATCATATAAGAAGAAATCAAGATTTGCTTAAAGCAAATAAACCCATCATAATGACCAAAGAAGAGCATATATTACTCATATGATGACAAATACATGCAATTTATGTAAATGTAATTTTTCGAACAAAAAAAATAAAGTAGCAGATCACACATTCAGATTAGCATTATGTAATACCTGCAATCTCAAGCTTCAAACACCGAATTTTATACCATGTTTTCTACACAATTTATCAAATTATGACGCACATTTTATCGCAACTGAATTAGGTTATGATTCTAATACATACAAGTTATTCCAAATAGCGAAGAAAAATTAATTTAATTTTCAAAACACGTGACCAACAACTTTTCAATACGATTCATAGACTCATGCCGTTTCATGGCACCAAAACTATCAATACTTTCATACAACTTAATAACACCCGGGTCGAGAAGTTCAGAGAGAGAACAAAACACATTTTTACCGAAGATATGCAGCTCATTACTCGTAATACCTTTACAAATATACTGATAGTTGGGACAAGCTCGAAGAAACGAATTGACCAGAAAAGAGCGATTTCTATAGTACACTAAAAGAATTAAATATAGATAATAATGAATAAAAACGTGCAAAAAATGTATGGAGCCATATGGAGTTTGCAAAAAACTCTGAGAATATAGTAATCTTTATCTCAAAATTGATGTACATAATTACTAGCACATATTTTTCAAACCTCAAAAAACATGTGCATTACAACATACAATTTATACCTTGATTACTATTATACAGCTCCAGGTTTTAATTAATATAATATTGAAATATGCTTACGTCAACTAAAATTTTTACTCTCTAATTTCGACATGCAAATATTTATTGAAAATACTAACCATACAAGCTAGTATATGAACTACGCAAAAGCTAATAACGAAAAAAAATAAAGGTTATAACCCGTCAGACTAAATCATAGATAGTTAATCAAGATTGCAATAATTTTTACGAGGAGCAGATGAAAGGGCTGGAGAGTTTGTCATCAATATTGCAGATGTTTGGATTACCCAACCGACTGGTACAAACAGAGGAACGTGTTTTACTTCCGGGAAGTTTGAAGAGTTCTGTAATGAGAAAGGAATACAACATACATTGACTTCAACACGTAGACCGCAAGCAAATAGCCAGGTTTAGCGCGTAAATAACAGCGTAGTGATATCAATGCTGCTTACTCAGGTAACCAAGGAGGATGAGTGGGACCAGTGGCTGCAAACAATACAAAGGCAGATCAGTAATAGTGAGAGTAAGATCACTCGGAAGACACCTTTTTAACTATTGCATGGCCATCGTCTTCGTTTCACTATGGGGAAGACACGGGAGCTAACAGGAACAGCAGACACTTGGTGTTGCCCAGAAGAATTGTGGGACGAAACTAGAGAAGCGTTGGAGAGTTCAAAGGGTAAGATGAAGGCAGTCTATGACCAGTATCATCATGACATTACTAAGTATACTATTGGATAAATTGTTGTGATTATCACTCACATTGCCCAGTCACACAAGCCAATCAACCAAATTGAAAAATAAATATCGGGGACCATTGACAAATGTAGAAGTGTTACCAAGTGATGTGTAGAGGGTGGCTCAACTGATAGAAGGCCAGAAAAGAATGTTCACAACTGCGCATGTTTCGCAACTGAAATCACGGAAGTTAGAATATGAACCCGAAGAGACAAGTGATCTTAGTGAAGAAAAATACCAGGAAACGAGCGAGGCGATGAAGGTTGATGATAGTGGGACTAGCCACTAAAGAGATTAGCCAGAAGGAAGCCTATTAAACTACAAGATTATGTATGAGGGATGTTTGTATGCCTTACTTACAAATGATATTAATGTAGTACCATATTATTATTATTAAGTAATTTTTTGTTATATTTGAAATGTGGCAGAATATTTTTGTTTGTATACTTGATAGGTGAGGTTCCACTATATATAATATATATATATATATATATATATTACAGCTTAAAATTGTAATGATTTTTTTTTGTATTATGTTTAAGTTATATCATATTATTATTATTACATTTTTTGTTGATGTTATATATGTATGAATATGTATATGCTATATAATGTTAAGTCACGGTGCTATGAGGACATAGCTAGGTCAGGAAGGCCAAATGTTGAAATTTATGTTAGCTGAACTGTAAAAACATTCTATGTTCATTTTCATATAGATTACAGAGTAGTTGTAGTGAGCAGTTAATGTAACGGTCAGTTGTAGTTTTTGAGCAATAAAGGAAATCCGTTGTGTAAAGTTGTTTTTTATCTTATTTTAATATATGAACTGTGATTTAATAGTTTTAAATTTAACATTCCCTAACATCACCAGGAAACAGGAGACTGCCATCACTCAACCTTGGATAGGACAGACCCACATCACACACCAGCACCTCGTGAAGATTAAAGACCCGCAATTTGCTTCAATTACGACTCCTCTAACCATCCTGACAGAATGTCGGAGCTACAAAAAGGAAAGAAAAGATACGGGTTTGCCAGATCACTTCACTGATGCACTAAATCCGGACCCACGCAATGTCAAATACATCATTGAATTTATTCAAAACATATATAATCAACATGTAATTAATATATATTTGATGCAAAAACCGTATATTAATATATATAATAAAGTCAGGCCAATGGCCATATCTGCGGTGGTCTTTGTTTGTTTTAATAAAAAAAAAAAAAATTTACAAATTAATTAATGCCACAACATTAGCAATTATGAATCCGAAAACCAATAAATAAGAACTAATCAACGTCGTTGAGGTCAGTCCATATTATATGGATGAACAGTCGGAATAAAAGAACAGAAAACAAACGACCCAATCATAGTACAGTAAAAGTACAGTCAACCACAGCTGTAGAGCTAGGGCCGAAAAAAAAGTATATAAACCATACAGTAAGAGCGCTAAGAGGTTATAATAATAATAATCCCACTTCTCGTCAATTCCAATCTGCTTACAAGAAGTTGGTTGTCTGTACACATTATATTGAAAATTTCAATACATAAAATTGTATTGCTTTTGATAACATTGAAATATTGCATTATCCTAGTTCAGATCCGGCCAAGATTATAAATAATTTTACATTTAATCAAAATATTGATTTAGGATATAAACGGAGAAATAATGGATTAACTTTACTAGTTTCTATTTTTATTTATTGTATGATATGTTAACAAGTTAACACTACTATTTTGTCAAACTTTTAGACACTTGATTGCATTGAACATAGAAAATATACGTCCAAATGCATAAATGTAGTCCAGATTAAACGAAGGTTAATGTTGATGGTTTTAGAAAAAAATAAAATTTATAATATATAATAGAATTTATATGCTTATCCATCCAGAATTAAAAGTGGAGGTAGCAGTGTGTAAGACCAAATTTTTACAAACTTTAGATTATACAAATTATTCAGTAGTTACTAAATTAGTGTCCGTCATGGACAAAGATATAAGTGGAAAATTTGTGAAAGAAAATTGTGGTAAACCTAGAATGGATATTATTAACAAAGAACCTATAGTAAAATATATCAAATCATATAATCCAAAGGTTCTCAATCAATTTTTTTTTCTTATACAAATAAATTTATTTAATATTAAAAAAAAATTCATTGAAGTTATATTTATATTAATCCAATAACCAACATTAAAGTATATTATGATGTATATTATATATATATATATATAAATATTATGCATACATCAATCTTATAGTTGTAAGAGGGTGTAGCGTAAATCATACAATAGTTTGAAATGGGCGTATACCTCAAAAGATTGAGAACCCATGCAATAATAACCCTCGTATAAAGTCATTATAGAAGAAAAATGTCCCAAATAACTGCTGCTACTTACCTAGTGAACTAACAATTAAAAGTATGTTCAATGATTTTTAGAAAAACTATTGTGACTTGGAAACATATAGAAGCATTCTGAAAAGTTTAAACATATCACTCAACCAACCAAAGGTAGATGAATGTGAAGACTGTTTGAACTTTCAACAAGATCCATTAATTCACGATGAAGAATAAAAGATTTATTGCTTATAATGCAATTCATAAAAATAAATCAAACAATACTAATTAAGAGAATAAAAGTATTATTCATAGATGGTAGGAGTAAACCATGCTGACAGATTATGTGTGTTACCTATATGATAATGATAGGAAATCCTGTAAGTGGTGGCATATTGTTTTTTGGTTTAATCGATATTACGTTTGTTAATTTTTATGTAGATTATTGTACATTTGTTTGAGAAAATTCCTATGTTAGAAATTTAGAATATAGGAGAGCAGTAATGCAAGGTTTACTAACCAAACAATTAGCACACAAAGAAAAAATCGTCAGCTCAAGTTCAAAAAGATGTAAAGAGAAGAAAATCTGCCTATTCTATGCCAAGAGATGTTCGTACTGGAAATCAAAGTATCCATTGACCAACATTTGTAACACAACGTGGAAGATATGAATATGTATAATAAAAGTGATGAGTTAAGATCACATTCAAAATGCTCATATTGCAAGGTCAATCTATGTATAAATGAGAAAAACTGCTTTTCTGAATACCATAAAGTATAAAGAACAATCTTAAATATCTAAAAAAAAATAAAACTTTCTATAAATTTTAATTGTTCAAAATAAAAATAAAAAAACCATTAATAAAATATGTTTTTTTGTATAGTTTATATGTATATAAGAAAAATAACTTTGATGACTGACTGGACTTATAAGTCCAGGCCATAAAGGACTGACGAGATTTTTGTCCTAGGATAAAATAAGGATCAAAGAAAAAAAATATTGATTTTTTCATATCCTATCTTAGATATAGGAAAAAAATCGAAATGGATGAAAAAATTTAATGTTTTTAAAGTTTTTAAGCTTTTATCCTAAAAGGGTTTAATTTTTAAAAATTTTGAATGATGATTTGGAAAATACAAGTACACAGTTTGAGAAAATAAAATTGAGGAAAAAAACAGTGAATTCAAGTGTACCAACTACTATCCTACACTCAATGATGAAAATACATACAATCCTGTGTGGAAAAGAAAAACAAATATTTCTACGCCTAGGTTTGATGAATACAATCAACCCACAGGAGTCAATGGAAATTCATTTTTAAATATTTAACAACTACATATTATAATTATGAAAAAACTTAGGTACCTAATTTTTATTATCTCAATTCAATTTCTTTTTTGGTAATAACTACTTAAAATATAATATAATATGACTTAAAAATATATTTTCAATATTTATTTTATTTGTGTGAAACATAATTATTATTTTTATTTTTTGAGGAATATGGCCAAATAAATTTGTATTTCTTATAGGGCATGCATTTTTTAAAATCTTACTATACTTTTTAGTTTAATTCAAATATTTCTGATAACAAAGTTAAGTAAAAATATATTAGGTACTAATGGTTTCATGTAATTATATTTAGGTATAATTGGTGAAATGTAAATAAATATATAATTGTTTATGATCATACTTATATCAATACTAAAATAACTATTATTTATACAAAAAAAAAATTTAAATAAGAAACAATTAAAGTATTTACTATTTTATAAATTATATAATATATAATATAGTAGTGTCCCTAAATATTAAAACTTAGTACCTACTCAAATATATTAAAATTACATTACATTTCAATTTGTAGTTAAATATATAAGAATGCATCAAAGTGAAACACATTTAGAAGTATGTAGGAGTGTGGGTTTCAATGAATTTTATACTTCAGAGACATCAGTAAATAAGGAATAGTTCAGAAGGAATCGATTTGTTTACATGAGGCAACCTTATGTTATACATCAACTTTTTTGACTTTATATAACCACATCCTATACACCAATCCGGCTATGAATATTACAGGAGTGAAAAAACTGAACATTTTCTTAAAACAAATAAACCTATGATTAATAATGAATGAATAAGATCAAAGAGCACATATATATATATATTATATATACATATACATATATATAGCTTAATGAAAATTATATGGAACTTATGCAAGTCTATATTTACCAACAAAAACCAAAAAGTGGCAGATCACTGCCATTTACCAGGAAAATTTAGATAAATGGTTTGTAATACCTGTATCTTAAGCTAAAAAAATTGAATTTCAACCCATGTCTTCTACATAATATAACAAATTACAATCATTCAACCGTATAAAATACGAACGATAAAATCCAAAAAATTATGCTTCGACCAACAAAATGATGAGTGTATAGCAAAAACTGATATAATTCATATCTACTCATGGACATTATAAATTTGATTATTAATAATTGTATTACAAAAAAAAAATACTATAATTATTATATCATAGATATCTACAATCTTTTTTAACTAATAAATACTTTTGTGAATGTATATATGTATATATTGTAAAATATAAAATTAAATCTATTTTTACCAAGAAAGAAATTTTTAAATTAGATTATATTAAATCATGTTATACCATCTCTGTAAGATGGAACCCCATGTAAACATTATATATATTTAATTAGATCTTGTAAATACTTTCATACATAAAAATAAATACATATATATATACATGATAGCATATAACCATAAAACTTATTATTAATATATTTAATTTTATAATTGTTTATTAAAGTCTATTCAGAATAAGAATGCCCACTCGATCATCCCTAAACTCGTTTTGTTCGCGCACGTTTGTTGCCATGGTATGCGCTGATGATTGCCGTCATGCACATGCAACAATTGTTACGAAGTGAACTATAATATTTCGTTTTCACAATACTGTGCTATTCATGGTTTATGTGTTTATCCGCTGTATACACGGTGGCGGCTGTCAACCGGGATGGGTAATGGCAGTTGTCGACAATGACGACCAATCACAGCACACCTGAATCTCATCAGGGGGGTCAAGCCGTTCCGGCGGCTCACAGTATGCATGCTCGAAAGTGAGCATTCTTATTCTGAATAGACTATAAGTTAAAATTGTTCATAATTTTATAAAATACCTCTGTAGATACTATTTTTCTTGTAATATCAATTGGTTTTGTTTGAGAGTGATATAGCCTGTCTTAATGAAACCACGAGTGTTGACAACGTGCTTTTATTAGCATTAAATACTTGGTTTAAATTTTCCATATGTGCTAACTTAAACCCAATGCGATCAGAAGAAGACAAAACTGAAACTAAATAAATATTTTACTATTTTAATGCTTATCAAAAGGGGTATGGCTAGGCTGTAACTGGAAATTAAATTCGGGAGGGCTTTTAAGCTAAAAAAAATTGTGTTCTAATTTTAATATAATATTGTATAGGTTATTTTACTACCACATACTTTAACAAAAAATAATTTCAGGGGGGGAGGGGGTTGAACCACTAACTACCACTAGGTACGGCCTTAGGTATAGAAAAACGAATGAAATAGGTGTTTAGTATGTAGTAAAATGTATAGTTTTATAGTTTCATGAAACTTTATGAAAAACAAGATAAAATAAAAGAATAAGATTGGTTTATGAATGAAAGTTAAACGTTTTATAGATACAGTAAGTTCCCGTTACAAAGAATACCAATACAACAAAAAATCCTGTTATGTCCCATGCCGAAAAGCAAGGCATATAAAGAGCTTATTCAAATTTTCGTTACAACGAAATTTCCGTTATAACAATAAATATTAGGTCCCCTGGAGTTTGTCATAACGGGATTTTACTGAATTATGTTTAATTCATAATGTTTATTTACATGTTTTCATAGATAAATTTATTAAAATACCTATATCTTTATTTAAAATTAATATATAATACACGGGATGTCCCATGAACATCTGACAATTGAAATAATCAATATTTATAAAAAAAATTTTTTTAAATATAATTCATAGACACTACACTACATTTTTATTTTTTATTTTTAATACTGAAAATAAAAAACTAAAATTTGAAGTAAATTACGATCTAGTTTATGCAAAACAATAAAAAAATAGTTAGATTTACACGTGCACTTATTTAAAAATTTTTATATAAAATATTTAAAAAAAAAAATTATATTTTTTGAAATTAAAAAGTTTCTAACATAAACTAGATTGTAATTTACCTAATGAGAATATTGATATTTAAAAAAATTATAAAAAACCAGCCACTGTACTTAAATAAATTTTTTTTCAAATCAGATTTATAAATTCGCTAATTTGAATATTTTTGAGATTTTTTAATTTAGGCATTAAAAAATAAAAAATGTAGTCCAAGTGCCTATGACTCATTTAAAAGAAATTTTATAAAAATATTGATTTTGAACAAATTATTTTATTATTTCATTAGACAGATCTCGTTGGGACACCCTATAACGGGGTGATTCTTTTATCATAAAACACTTATTATTTCAAAATTATTCATGTTTTTGAAAACATTATTTTACATAGTTACAAGTTGTTAAAAAGACTATGTTTTTATTAAAAAATTATATTTTTTTTAAGTTTTTACTTTTTGAATGACAACATAGTTTTAATTTCATATTCCACAACAGAATAATTTTCCGAGTATTTTTATACATAAAAATCGAATTTAGGGCTAGTAGTTTATGAGTTATATGTATTTAAAGTTTAGACAAGAGGAGTAGTGGATAAACATTTTGTGGGGTATCTCGTACCACTTCACTCCATTCTTCTAAACTTTAAATACGTATAACTCATAAACTACTAGCTCTAAATTCGATTTTTATGTATCAAAATACTCAGAAAATTATTCTGCTGTGGAATATGAAATTAAAACTCTATGTTCTCATTCAAAAAAGTAAAAAACTTAAAAAAATATAAGGATAATAAATATTTAAAAATAATTTTTTAATAAAAACGTAGTCTTTTTAACAACTTGAAACTATGTAAAAAAATGTTTTCAAAAACATGAATACTTTTTGAAATAATGAGTGTTTTATGATAAAAGAATCATCCTGTATAATATAAAAAATTTAAATTATTTGCATATTTTTAACAGCATTAAGGTAAAATGATATTTCAATATTTTAATTTAAACTATTATTTTAAATGTACTTATAAAAAAAATTGTACTGGTTTTTTTTTTATCAATTATATTAAGATTTTTGGCTATCTTATCTTATGTGCTCTACCACAGATTATGGTTTATTACCTGCTATTAATACGGGATGCTTGTCACATACACTCTACTATCTAATTTTTATCTTTATTGTCAACAATTTCACACATTACTACAGTGGTTTTCAAACTTTTATTATACACGGCCACCGTACACTTCAAAAAATTTTTACTGCACACTGACCTTTTTTTAGATGAACAAAATTGTTTTGAATTAATTGCAATCATATGGTTAGGTTAAGTTAGGCAATCGCAATGTTTTTGGTAAAGCGTATGACAAGATAGTCATATTTTTAATATTTATAATTTATGTATGTTCTAACAGAATTATCTATATTTTTACAAAGGTTAGGTATAGTGATGATGATGTTTCCTTTCCAAAAGGTTTATGTATTTTCACTTAGATGAATATAAATATATAATAAGTAGGTATAGGTACTGTACCTAAAATTTTGAAATAAAAAATTGATTGCGATTTCATTTCAAATATTTTGGCATAAAGCAATAATTCATCGATAAAGTTATTGAAGTGCTAAATTATAAAATGGCTTTTTTTTTATAAAGTAAAATATGTAAGTATGTATTATATACCTATTTTAAAATTATGAATAGGATACTTACTATTATAATCATTTAAATATGTTCAGCTGGTGTAAAATAATCTTGGAATTCTCGCTTAGTAATAGTTGGTTGTTTTTAAATTAATATTTAATCATAAAAATAGAAATATTATTATTAAATACTTTGAAAAATAATTCATGAACAAAACATTTAGCTCAGTTAGCTAGTATAAAGTATATTATGTTTTATTGTAATAATTAAACATAATATACTTTATTATTGATACTACAATGTTTATTCTTTATATGCCTGTATCTAATTTGTATAATAATTGTACACTGAAAAAAAACTTAGGAAATCTGAATTTATGTCTTGACACATGGACTGATTTTATTTTGCACTATGGTATAGTACACCACTTTCTGGCAGGTGTTTATACTAAATATAATTAAGCATCTCCTGGCACATTATCTATAATAATATATTATTTATATTAGAGTACAATAATTGGAACAAATGCAGTTTAGTTCCCACACAAATTTTTTTTTAATTCTTCCCCCCCCTAAATGTGTTATAAAGCACTGAATACAGAAGTATAATTCAAAATTCTTGCAAATCATTATTTTGGAAGTTATCTTTCCACGCACACGCAAAATGCTGTATACTTTTCTTTCCTACGTTTTAGTATTGAATTGTCAACTCTTATTAATTATATGTTATTTTATCTAATAATAATATTATTATCTCAAGTAGTTTTGATGAAAAGTTTAAATTATACAGTGTACTCTTGATTATCCGTTGTCTTCCGCAGAATCCTCTACATACCTATGTATACTATCCGTGTGTTCCTAAAGTCTTCAGATTAGTCAGCTGCTGGAATTAGCTGTTCTTAATTACAGCAGATGGCCAATTCGTTGGAGGGGAAGTAATCAAGCTGATTGACTAATGACTCTATGAGCAATCTGATATTTTACAGATGGACTGAAGTAAAACCCAATGGATTTGATAACAATTATTCACACAAAAATTAGTCATTGAATTTGACAATTATCATAAACCAAAATTAAGCTTAACATCTTGAATTCTCTGAAGTTCTTCTCGACTCTCTTAGTTTTGTCGTCAACTATAGGACTGCAATTGAAATCATAAAAATGACTTTAATTTTTGATGAAAATGTTTATATAAAACACTGATATAAACACTATGTTTATCGTTTGATCATTGTAAGGTATTAAATAAAACTATTTTATTTTTATAAAATTGGTTTGTCTACTTTTATATTTCTTAGATTTTTAAAACTAATAGCGTTAATAAATAATGAAATAGGTCTATAATTCTGAGGTAAACATTCATCACCAGATAATGGGATAGCACAGCTATTTTGAAGACTTAATTTATTTAATCATAAATATTATTAATTATTTTAATTTATATTTAACAATTATCAAGATATCCAATTCCTTATTGTTATATATTAATTATTCATTTATCAATTTCATTAGATTTTGATGAAGAAACATTATGTAAAAACATAACTTTACTGACCTATTAATATAAGATTTTGTTTCATTTAAAGAAAATCAAATAATTGTTATAGAAATACCTGAATGGTAAGCTTATTTACAACATAATTGTTCAAAGTTATTTAAAATTATTCATCTGTTTGAAATAACTAATACAAAATTGTAACGCATTAATATTATGGAATACCATTTAACATTTAATAACTATACCAACTTTTTTTTTAAATCCAATGATTCATTTAAACGATTGAGGTGGTTTAAACCAAATAACAAAATAAGTTTTGATAAATTATTATCCATTTTTTTATAATTCAAATGGAATGTTTGAATAAACATTTATAAAAACTTATACAATTATAAACAATCGACAATCTTGATTGAATATAATTGAAAACTGATATGATAAGGCAGTCAAAAGTATTAATCAACTTGTTACAACGCAATGCCCCCAAACTTCAATCAATCCACTAGATTAGGTGATGAATTTAGGCACACGATATGTATACAAAAAAAAATATATATCTTTATACACCATTATCGAACTTAATTAGGTTATGATAGCAGATTACTGACGTGAAATACAATACGTTTGTTAAATACATATTAATACTTTTAGTTTTAGGTAATTGTTAATACGTTTAATCCGTAATTTCAATTTGGTGGATTATCCGCGGAATTCGCTAACTATAGATGCCCTGCTACTCTATTCCGCGGATAATCAAGAGTGCACTATACTTTAATCATTATATTTAATGACTATCAAAAGGCAATAGAACTGATGTTTTATTTTTGTGAACAAATCCTTCATTTTCCAAACATTGATAACCCTTATAAAACAAATTAACACAATATCCCTCAGCAATGATTACGTGTATATCAGCACTCGTCATTACACTCCGCTCCACAAATAAAAAATATCCCTAGACTTGCCATGTAAAACCATCTCATTTAAGTCACAGGGTAAAAACTAAAATATGTATTAATAATAATTAATATTAATGCGAAAACGTAGGAGAGCAAAGTATACGGCGTTTAACGGCGTAATTTATGAATTAGACTTTTCTATTTAGAACTTTAACACACATTTAGGAGAGAAAAATCGAGTGGGAACTAAACACTGCATTTATATCCAATAGTTGTATACAATTAATTTGTATATTTACCTGTGTTGAATAATTTCTTTTTGAACACCAACATTAACTATTTATTTGGCAAATTAATAGATGGGTAAGCATTAGCATTCATTTTTTTTTTACAAAAACTCGAACAATCATTTGAGAACTGCAAAGCACAGATACATTTTTAGGAATTAACAGACATTGGATCCAGGTTTTCTAAACCATCTACCCTTTTATCTACAATCTGGAACAAGCTTTGACGTCTTTCCACCACTCCAAAGATTTGGAAATTGATGGCATACACATCTAATAAAAAACGGTTGTGGTAAACATTTTATTTTTTCACCTAATACAATGAAATGAGTAACATACGTTTGGATATATTCTCACATACAACACATTCAAATGCGTTCCTTCGGAGACATAATTACACGCAAAACTACGCAAAATGCAAGAATACTTATAATACAGTATTCTTTAAACTACTTGCTGACTAAAAGCAAAACGAACAATTGTTATGGTCAATGGCAGTTATAGACTTTAGAACCGTTTAGTAGATCATAACACTTTGAATGCTGTCTTCTGGTTTGAGGTTATGAGTGCTAATGTGCTATCATAACCTCAAACATAACTGGATTCCAAGTTTCCGTGCTAGCTTGATCTCGCCAGTCGCCGACAGGGCGATGTTCACAATTCGTAGATAGAAGCACATTATGCAAGTACAGAGATATATACTACACATATTGTTTAACATTACATACACATAGTATATATCCCTGTGGTTGCAATGGCCGACGAAGTCAGTTGTTGAGATGCGTTACTGCGCGCATACGCAAGATTACTCGTAGATTTGTTTGAGTTCACACCATAGACGTTATTAGTAAAAGGTTAATATTATTTTGTTGAATTAAAAAAAGCAGCGGACAAGCGTCAAAGCGGACTTTTACAATGAATAATAACCGATTTCTCACAAACATGGTAATCGAGTTCATCACGTGATATAGTGATTTCTAGTTTTAGACACCAGATTACCATTCTAATATTCTATACCGAAATTCCGATGAAACGAGTTTCACACAATCACCTCGAAGGCTTCTACAAACCGGAATCGAGTTACACTTAAAATGGCAACTAGTGAATCAATAAATAACTTAATTTTACTTACAAGTCACGATGACGATGTTGACTCCATGGCGGCTGACAAAATAATAAAATACGTTCTCAGTGTTCTCACGACTCGCAATTCGCATAGTCCTATCCTCACTTTTATTTTGTGGTTATGTGAAAATAAATAATAATCACGATCAGTGTAGCCAGATTTTAAATAACCAAAAATCGTACACAACATAAATTTTTGCGATTTGAGGTTAGTGTTCAAACTCTTAATTTTGGTTATCAGCTATAATTTCTTATCAAGAGGGCGAAGTATACCCATCACGGAATCCCACTGAAATTAAAACTTGACAACTTGTACGTTGCTCGTCAGCACCACGGCAGCAGTAATATAAGCTATTTATATTTTTTCATATACAAACCATAGAGATTACTCCATTATACAAATATAC
Source organism: Rhopalosiphum padi (assembly GCF_020882245.1). Lineage (NCBI taxonomy): Eukaryota > Metazoa > Arthropoda > Insecta > Hemiptera > Aphididae > Rhopalosiphum > Rhopalosiphum padi. The sequence goes on from NC_083597.1 coordinate 38,093,678, forward strand.
AATTAATTTCGTTGATTTTTTTTTTTTTTTATGATATATTCAATTCTTGACTGATTAACCTGAATTAAATAACAGCTATTAAATTTCAAATTTAATCAGAATTTTTTGTAGGTAATCTAAAATCAAATAATTATTGGGTAAAAATACTGATTTTTGTTTTATTTCCCCGATTATTGTAAAAATTAATGGGAATTTTCTATTTTTCTCTCATTTTTTATCAATAAACACCAAAGTACAAATCGAATTAATTTTTCTACTACTTACTTTTTTAATTTTACAATATATAATTCAACAAAAATTGTGTATTATGAAGGAATATATTACAGTTACAAATTTGAAATTGCTTCCATAATTCAATATTTTAAAGTAGTAACTTTTGACTTGGCAGTAGTTGGCATACAATAAAATAAATAAATGATGCTACAGGTTAAATCAGTTGGCATTTACTACACATAATGTTATTGACAAATATTTTAAAATAAAACAAATTAAGAATCACTTTATTGTCTTTATTACCTAGTATAAATTTAAAGCTGGTTTTACAGTTGACCATTTAAAATTTACGACAATCTAACAAAATATTTTTTATAGACCAAAATATGCTATTATTTAATTCTTATTATTTTATTAGAATAATAAGTATACACATATAACATAGCTTAATATATAAACATGATAATAAAAACAATTTAATCAATATAAAAATTATAACATAATAATTAGAAAAGTTTAAATAAATGCATTAACATTTAAATTTCAACAATAAGTTGCACAAATAAAATAATAATTAAAATTGTTTTGTTTAATACATTTTCTATATTAAGAGTATTATTAATATTTTTCATTTTTGTTTAGTCTTATTATTCTTGTTTTTATCCTTACCATCCTCACTAAACAAATAACAAAATAAGTTTTATTCAATCATGTAATTTATATATTAATATTATTATTATATTATTCTACCTACCTAGTATCAAAAGTTATAGGAGTTAAATTATCCCTTCCTGCGTTAAAATTACATAAATCTCTCAACAGTTTGATTAGCTTAATATCAGTTATAGTAGGTTTTAAAATCAGTTTTGGATCTTCAACAGTTCTCATAATTAAATCTTCAATCGCTGGTCGCAAAGCAACAATTGCAGCCGCGACTTTAACATCCATTCTTAGATATATCCTGTACAGAAAATAGGATTTCAAAACTTTAAATCACAATTTTTAAAGAATACATAGTTTTTAGTTTTACGAACCAATCATCCAATACAATACAACCATCAGTATAATCAACTTTATGAGCACCAAATAATAAAATGTGTATAGGACTCACCATACTTGTGTTCATACACATTACACTTATCTAAAATTATTTTTAAAACAGTAATAAATGTTAATTATATCCAAAAAATATATTTTAATCATCAATTATTTATAAATCAACATTTTTAAAAAGTATTTTACTTCCAATGATGAATTTAAAATATGAATGTATATATACTTAGTTTAAGTTAAGAATTAATTCCTACAGCTTACTTGTTGTTCAAATACAAAAAATGGTAACTGAAATCGATCACTTGATCCCACTACAGGACTATTTACAGAAGATTTACAAACAACAGCAAATTCCTGTGACTTTAAATTTACCTAAATAACATTATATAATGCATAATAAAGTAAACCATAAATATATTTTATCATATTTAAATATAATTTTACAAAAAGGTTTCTAAAATTAATTTTTGTAGTTTTTATTAGTTATAGATAAAATATTAATATCCTTCAACGCTTGTATTTAAACATATTACATAAATGTATCGTTGAAATAATATTTGTTTTCTTATTTTTAAATTTAATGTAACTTGTAAACAATAAAAATATTAATCATATTTAGAGTTACATAATTGAGATTGAAACTTTTGAGAAAAATAATTTTTCAGGATTATATAATTTATTATTATTTTATAATTAAGGTTACCTTTCGCTTTTCCTTATGAACATAAATATTAGGATAAAATGCCATTACAAGGAGTGCCGATAGCATATCTAACTGTGGCTCATCAGAGTTTGCAGTTTTACCAAAATCAAAATGTTCTGATTTAAAACAACATTTAGGAAAACCAAACTTCAAGAACTTATTTATTATTTGTTTCTAACAAAAAATAAATATAAATGCATATTAACATACATCCAAGAATACAAATTTATTAATTAAATATTATATTAAATTACTTTTATATTGTATGTTGCTTTTAATACAGACGTAGATAACCCATTTTCTCCAAAATCATTAATGTCATTTGTATAATAATCATATGTTGATTCACACTGCATAAATGCATTTAAAAAAGTCAACTGGTCTGAACAACGATTGCCAGAATAATAATGCTTTGCAGTGTTTTGGCCTTAACATATTATATTAAAATAAATAATATTGTTTTTTTAAATATGGCTAATTTTTGACATACCATAATCACCCAAGAATAAATCATAATTAGTTGTAGAACCAGCGGCTATTATACTTAATGATTCACCAAGCAATAGTATATTGCCCAAAATCATCATTCGCCCAAGCTGTGGTTCTACAGGCAAATCTGCCAAGATAAATCCAAGAGCCGTGAGGTTTCCATTCACATCAAGACATTTCATTTCTGGAAAAATGACAAAATAAATATCCTAAATCAATAGATAAATCAATTTATGAATAAATGATAAATTAAAATTATATTATATACCAATTTAATTTAGTTTACTTTTATTTATTATAAAATTGTCTGTACTTTTTAAGTATTTAACAAATTTACCTTTCAGCGTATCAATAACATGATACACAGATTTAGCAGGCGGTGGATCAATAGCTTTTTTTAAAAATGTATAAATATCACCCAAATTTAACAATTTTATAGTTAATCCAATTTTATTCAAAGAACAATGGTTTAGTTCTGGCAATATATTATCATCCATTTTGTTGTATCGTTCCTAAAAATACATATACCATTTATACAAGGATATTATAAATAATTTTACAATATCTATATATCCCACATAGAATATGTATACTACTTTTCAATCTCCATTTAAAGTCAACTTACCTTTGTGTATAAATTAAAACATATACCCTCTTGAACACGACCAGCACGTCCTCTTCTTTGTACCACATTTACTTTTGATGCCCAAATTGTGTCAAATTTAGTTACATTATTAATACATCTTACTATCTTAGATTTTCCATAATCAATAACAAACACAACATCATCAATAGTAATTGATGTTTCAGCAATATTTGTAGACAAAATAACCTAGAACACATAATTTGGTAAATAAATTGTATTATTAATAATCAAGTTCAAGTATTTAAAAATAAGAATACAAAATTAAATAAAAGTAAAAAATGTAACTAAGTTTACTGAAACAGAACCGACCAAACATATCCTTAAATCAACAATTTTTAAAACAGAACTATCAATAAGGTTTTATTAATATTTAACAATTTCATAATTAAAAAAAAAAAATAGTATAAATATCTACAAATAGAAATTTAAATTTTTTAAACAGAATTATAATTTGTTAAAAACTTAATTTATTAATTACATAACTTACTTTACGCTTTCCAGGTGGAACAGGCTTAAATACTTTATGTTGTTGTGCATGAGATAATGATGAATGAAGAAGCAAAATGGAACAGTTTTGAGCTAGATGAAATTTTTTTTTAAATTTTAAGTTAATGATTATTTATTTATTTCTATATGTACAAAGTATGTACACAATAAATTAAACAACAATTAATTGAATAACTGTCTCTTATACTTCTTAGTTCTTAGTAATTAACTATTGACAGTCAAATCACTCAAATATAAATAAAAATAAAAATATGTCAATATGTACATTAAAAATGCTTAATTACATCGTATTGGTAGGACAGGTAGATAATGTAAACAGCTCTTACACTCTGGTCATTATTTTATTCACAATTATTTAGTCAAACTTATACAAAAAAAGTTATTTACCAATCATTTCATTCTGTTGTAAATAATTATTGAGTTCTGAAATCCAAGCCCATCCAGGTAAAAATATTAATACAGCACCTTTTGTTTTTAAGTTATTTTCAATATGTTTTAACAGCAACTAAAATTATAATGATTATTAATTATTAGTCTTTAATAGTTTTAATTAATTACTAACTAAATTAATATAATTCTTACTTCAATAATTTTTAAATGTTGACTATCTTCACTGATCTTTGCAACTACTTCTCTAACTTTTCTAGGATAATTATCAGGAACTAATAAATTACAATTAACTGAGTTGTCTTTATTTTTTTTCTTAGTGCTCTTGATTTCTTCTAAAGGCGGCGTATAGTTTATCATTTCAACAATATCTTCTAAAAAAAAATCTACAACCAAAAAAAAAATAAAATTTAAAAAAGGTCATTGAAAAATCTCAACCATAGAACACACGCTTCACAGTTAAAAAGACCAGGCTTTTAGAATTTTGTTCATTGCTTCAAAAATACGAAATATTAATCTATCCCAACCTAGGTAACTTCTAAGTAGGTGATAAACTAAAATTAGATACAACTTCCAATTGTATAAAACTTGATGTCTGTACTATAGAAGGGATCAAAGTTAATTATCTACTAATATACAGTCTAAAACAGTGTTTCCTAACTAGTGTTCTGCGGAAACTAAGGGTTCCGACAGCTGGTACCAAGGGTTCCGTGGTGAGAAATTTTGGAAAATATAAATTAATTAATAATATTCTTGATACACATAAAAAAAATTATATGGGGGTTCCGCAAAACGTTCAAGCTCCTCCAAAGGTTCCGCGAGTAAAAGAAGTTGGGAAACACTGGTCTAAAGGACTGTGTGCATACTGTGATATAACCTTATATGTAATAATATTTATGTGAAAGTTTAATTTGTTTATATTAAGTATTAATAATTTGACAATTTTTATTTATTTAATAGCAATAAAAAAATGATTATTTCAATTTATCGAGTTTTAATTGATATATTTCAATACACGGTCAAAAACGACTATGTAACTTTCACCCCTCCCCTAGAATCCACTACATTTCATACAAAAATTAATAAATAAAACATTATTTAAACTGCAAAAGGTATATTATTTAATATATAACCTTAACCTTTTACAGGATAGCAATTTCCTTCCACATCAATAACTGGACAGTTGTTGAAATATTTACTGAATATATTTAAATTAGCATTTGCAGACATAAGAATAACTTTAAGATCTTGATATTTTTGCACCATGTCCTTTAGAATAATCAACAAAAGTTCACAGCCAGCACGCCGTTCATGTATCTCGTCCACAACAATATGTGTTATACCAAACAAACCAGTCTTTAATTTCCGTATCAAAATTTCTAAAGATGAAAAAACAAATTTACTTATATATTTTATTTGCATGCTTATATTAAGGGTACATATTATATTTAGTATAAAAAAAAACAAAATTGAAAATAGGTAGGTTGTTTTTTTTTTTTTAATTTAAAAATGTAAAATTAAAATTAAATTTCATTAATACTTAAATACATTTAAGTATATATTTTTAAAGTTGTAAGTGTATTTAATATTGATACCAAGATTAGAATATAATATACAACATGAATTATATAATTTACCAACTGTACAAAATAGAATTGCTCCAAAAGACTGTGGTACTATACTATCAAATCTAACTGTATATCCAACACTTTTTCCAATAGCTTCAGCTCTTTCAAAACTCACTCGGTTTGCAATAGAAATTGCAGATACCTTTCTTGGTTGAGTGCATACAATATTACAATATGCTCCTTTATTTGTGTGAATAAACTCTTCAAGTATGAATTGACAAACCTAATTTTTTAACAATTATATGAAAGCGATATTGAAAATTTGAAGACATTAAGTTAACTGACCTGAGTGGTTTTTCCACAACCAGTGCCACCATGTACAATAACTACAGCATTGTCTCTAATTATATCCAAAATAGAATCCTTTTTTTTAAATATTGGCAAATTAGATCGGTCTTTTATCCTTTTTTGAAATGTAATTGAATGTTGTTTTTTTTCATCAAATTCTTTCTTCATTTTATAACTAATCTCAGATAAAGGTTTCTATGAGTAAAATTTAAAATGTTACTAATTAACATGTTAAAAATATCTCTGGTACTTATCAACAATTTAAAAAAATGCTTCATAAAAATCAGCAGGATTAACAGCACTTACGGGATTACAAATCTTAACAGCTAACCACGGATTCCAATTTGACGCAGGAGGACACCATAGTACCACTTTAGAAGCATTAAAATGATTTAATGGTTTAAATGGTTCAATAACTTTGTCAAGAAGCAATTCTGTTTTATTTAAAATATCGGCATAATCCTAATATAATTGATAATGAATAAACATTTCAAAATACATTAAATTTGAATAAAATTAAAATTTAATAATAATATACTTGGTTTTTATCAATTATTGGTTTAATATTAAGATCTTCTAACAAACTATATATATCCTTCACCAGTTTTTCATTAACATTGACAACATTAAACGAATTATGGATACAATTTAGTCTATCTTTTTTCACTTGATCACCTGAGTAACGTTCAATTAACCCCAATGTACATAAATTATTGACTAAAGTAACTTCACATTGTTGCATAACTTTTTTCTTTGATTTTCCAGTTTCACGTGTAGAGATAGCTAAATTGAAAAATTATTTGATAAAACATTATAACTTAAGTATATTTAAATAATTTATTTTACTTTCATTCAGTTTTTCAATAAACATTGACATACAAACAACAAAATTCCTAAAAAAAATTAATATATGATCAAACATTTATGTATAAAAAAGAAAAATTAGTTATAAGTTAATTTACCTTCCAATAGTTTCAATATTTACTTTAAAATTTGCTTTATCATTAGATTTAACAAATTCTTTTAATCTCTCGTAAGCGGTATCGACTGTCCAATTACCACAAACAACTGACTCCAAATTATTTAACTATGAAGAAAACATATTTTTGGATTCATATAATATTATGTTTAATACTTCTAATCCTTGTATTTATCTTAGCACAACACATTGTTAATTACCTGATATTTATATTTTTATATTTACTTACCTTTTTAATTTTGGTTGAATCTATTTTAGAGTCATCGTTCTTTATTTTATTTTTTTTCTAATTAAATAAATAAATATCAGTAAATAAAAACAAAATAAACTTAGCAAATAAAGAACTATTATTTTTAATACCTTTGGAATAATTGGAATTTCATTTTGACGTGCTAAATATAATACAATATCTTCTAACGCTTTTTTTCGAGCCATTTCTTCATTTTCTGCATTTCCAACACCAATATATGTGTAATTTGGTACTCTAATTTCAAATTTTACATTTTGATCTTGTATACTACCTAATAAATCAATAGTTATTTTATAATTTATCAAAAATGTTAAACATTTAATTCAAAAATACTTATATAAAATAATTCTATCTAATATTCTAATAATCAATATTATAAATTACATTGAGTTCTATCACTTCTATCACTATCAATAAATTTAAAAAAAAGTTTAGTAATAGTTAAATAAAGTAGCTACTGTCTATTAGTAGTTTTATTCCTTAAATTCACAATTTAAAATATTAAAACATAAACCTGGAAGAATTGACAATTTTATACTGATAATAGATTTTAATATTATATATCCAGGGGAAAATTAGCTGAACTTTGATTTGTAGTAAAATAAGCAATGCAGCTAAGGTCAAAGTAATGCTACAGCAGTTTTCACTTTAATTATGATATCACATAGAAAATAAAAGAGTTAATTGACGTATTTGAAAATCATAAACTTTGGGTCACTTTAATAATATTCTATGATAAAAACAATTTTTTATAAATACTTTAATTGTACATCTCAAACTATAGTATCACTTTTTTTACATATCAAACAATTTGAAAATATTAATTATTCCAAAAAATCACATAATCAAAAGTATCGCTGTCTCAAATGCAAGTTATGTTACTTTGTAGGAGGTACCTACTTTTATTTAGTGTTTGGCACTTAGATGTAATTTTACTTTTTTATTTTATAACATACACGGGATAAACCTTTTAAACATAGTATATGTATACTTATGTATATATAGATGGATAATTACAAAAACCGACATTAAGGTAATGAATATTGGTAGAATCACTTTAATTTACATTAGGTACTTATCACAGTAAAACCTCTATTAATGGACACCTCTCAATAGTGGACATTTTATAATTCCCCATGGCTGTCCACTATATAGAGGTTTCACTGTAGTTATTATAAAAGAAAACTTCCGTATAATAATCATTAAACAGATTTGAAACAATTATGGTTATTTAGAGGTGATCATTAACAGAAGTAAATTACTTTCATTTGACCGTTATAAAACTTTAAAAAGCATGTAATACTTTGTGGAGCAGCATTAAAGTCAAAATCATTTATAAACAATATTGCTAATTTGATTTTACAATCTTTTATAGTTTATTATTTTTTTATTGTTGTTATATTTTCATAATTTAAGCCTGTGCGCTCACATTTTCTCTCAGTTAAAGTTAAATGTTTTTATTTAATCGCCAAATACCATACACTTTGAAATACTTTTAACTGATTGATAAATTAAAAATTTTAAAAATAATTTAGCACTTTTATTTAGAACACCTTTATGCACCAGCCTTATAAAGGTATTCATGTATTTTTCAAATAACACTTAAATTTTACAAGATCAAAAGAACACGTCAACTCAATCATACAGAAGAGACTGTTAACAAAAATCGTACAGTACATACCCAATAACCAACCATTTATAATAAAAATAATAATAATATAGTATATTATGTGTATTTCGAAATACCGGTTATTTTGTACTGAGGTTTCAAGTTGTTTTTTGAACACCATTTCATAAAGATTTCATACAGCTTGGCTACTTTTGAAGGATGAGCAGAAGTTGTACTTCCAGTGGATAGTTTTTCCATGGCAGATTGCAAGTCCATTATATTGTAGGTACAATAGGTATTCGGTCAAAAATACAAAACTGCGATCGAACCAATGGACGATACTGAAATAAACCGATCACAATATAAAATTACGAACCTTTTATATTTTTATAATGGAAATATTTCACAAATAACGTATTTCCTTCAATCCATGGACAGTGGTTGGGTGAAATCACTGAAATCAAAACAAATCGGTCGCAAAACGCCACACCGACGGATAATGTAATAACATTAATAACACGTATTTTTGGCACCAACTAATGCAGTATGCACCATGTAGGGAATAGGGATTTACGCACAAAACGAATAGATATAGTAACATTTTTTAAACTATATATAATATGATATAAGCATTATAAACACGTCATACAGGTACCAACATACTGATGTAATTTAATGATTTCCAAGCGAAATATACATTTTTTTATTTTAAAATAATATTTACAATCTGTAATCTGTATACATATTTTAATACAATAAGTAAATTTTGAAGACTTAAAGTAATACTACAGGACTTGTGAACTTGAGTGAAGGGGGCGTCCAGTGACACCATTTCAAAGCACGCGAAATATATCAATATTTTTAGATAATATTATACAAAATATTAAATTGTTTCATCGTTGGGGTTTAGGTTTAAGAAAAATAATAATTTTAGAATGGCAGAAAAAACTGAAATGAAGGTGATGTCGCGTTTCAGGTTTGTCAACTAACGCCAATGTCCGATACCGGTAAAATGTCAATGTTTATATTTATACAATGCAAACTCGACGCAGTATAATAGATGATACGTGATATACCAAATTTTATTATTATAATTTATTTATAAATAAATTATTTGGAAACTCACAGTCACAGAATACGGAATATAATACGGGTTACAAGTTACGACTTACGGCTGATTTACGGCCGCTTACGGGAACTGGTGTTTTAAACAATAGTCTTCTTTTCATCATTAATATTTATCGACTGTTTGACGTTTTGAGTTTTGTTCCTAAATCCGGTATAAATGCATATAAAAAAAATATGGTCAGCCGAACGGCGGTGACGACAACAGCCGTCTATTGTATCAAAAACAGTGCGTTCGCATTTCAAGTGCTACGAAGTTATTACTATTATTATTACCTTTAAATTTAAATAATAGGTACACTAGGTGATAAATTTTACTTTGTTTTGTTGGAATCAGATTTTTAAATAAAATTTGTTTTTTTAAATTATGTACAATTTAATATTTATAAAACACTCTTTTGTTATGCCATAAATCATAATGCTCACTTGAGTTGTTAATGCTATTTTCAAAAATCTATTTCCAAAAAAGCAGAAAAAATTATCAACTTTTGAACAATATTTTACTTGAGTGTGTACGATTATTAATGACTTTGTAGCATTTGAAATACGAAAGATTTTTACAAAAATGTATATTAGGTATATAGTCCCCTATATAATTCTGGTATTCGGAAAAAAAGCCTCGTACCAACTAAATACATTATTCGTTATTACTTATTTTATTATGATTTACATAATTAAATAGAATCATTACATTTATCTATGTAACACTTCTTTAATATATCTAAAAGTATAGCTGCAGTCTGCATTTAATATTGTTGATAATTGCCATTTGTCATTTGTACCTACATAATTTAAAAAATGTTAAAGGATAATATTACCATTAGCTATAGAAAATAAAATAGTTATATTGTAATTGAATAAAATATTATATAGACTTAATACTTATGTACTTTATATTTGGTCAAAAACTCAAAACAACTTAAAAAAAACGCTCTTAAAAATCTGTGCAGTTTACATTTAATGAAGTTTAAGAAGGGGTAAATTCACAAGAATTTGATCTGTCACAGACAACGTCATGCAAGATCAGCTAGTATATAATAATTATTTATATATAGTTCTATAATATATTTTACAGGCGATGGCAGAGTTTTAGACAGTAGACACGTACATTACACGTGTACTGTACTTATTCTGTTGTAGCAAGATTTTATGCTTCATCTACATTTTCACCGAGGCGACGCTAACACAAGAGTGTGGATGTAGCATATTGCAGGTTTTTTCTTAGGTTTAATCTAACCTAAAGATATATTTTTTTAAATTTTTTGTTTAAATTGTTATTATTTATGTTCATTATAATAGAACTACACTGTATTTAATCAGAAACAATGTTTCAAATTTTGAAAATACATACAAAAATATTGTCAGATTTTGTGATGATAATATAATTGACATTCCTGTTGGCTGTTACTAGATAAAGAAGAATTTCTATAAAAATAGACTTCTCAAGTTATACACACATAACTAAACTATAACACAAAAAAAGATAAAATAAGACAATTGTATTACATTACATTAGATAATATAATTTCTGCTTTAAATATCAGTTTCGATCAAGTGCCAATCGATATAATTAGAAACCTGGACACATTTAATCTAGAAATTAAATTATTAAAAACAAAAATTGATCTACTAAAACATACTGCTGATTTACCAAATTACGAAAAAATTAATGTTGAACAATGGATCAAATGACTATAACTGAACCTAGTGAACCTTGCAGTAAGTTGTAACTTGTAAGTTTTTAAAATCCAATGTTGCCTTTTTTATGAATATATGAATATATTTATTTATGTTTTTTGAACTGTTTCTTTTTGTAACTTCGCATAAAATTAATACTGTAGAAAGATTTATGAATTTGTTCTAAACACGACTATGGTGGATGCTCGACTCAAAGTGCCTATATTATTCATAATATATATACTTATTATATTTAAGTTCCGCTTAAAGTGATCACTGGTTTATAGAATCAACCGTTTTTTAGAATCAAAATTGAAAATCCCAAACCAGTTCTTATGTTACTAATGTTAAATTACCTAACCTTTTATTATAGAATCATCAAGTACCGTATAATTGAATCATGTTTAAGAACATTCTTATCGTTTTAATGGTATTTTAAACTTTCACTAAAAAGAAACAAGTATTATTTTGAAAAAGTTATTGTTATATTTCATTACTTGTTTTAATACTCTACTCCTTTCAATCGCTCTCGTACAGTAATATTAAATATTAATTTTAATATAAGCCTATAAAGGCTTTAACTAAGAAGCATAATAGAATAATATTTATAAAATATAAATTGTACGATAAGTTAAATGTAATACATATTTATTAGTTATTACTTCATCATTAAGACTCAAAATCATTAATCTACTGTCTTACTTATCCGATCTCCAGGGTTCTACTAACGATATTGGCCGAGGTCCAGTCTTCAAAAACAGTTCAAAGTGTTTGAAACACCACAGCTGTTGTAGTGATATACATAGATCACTTGTAACTTTGTAATATTTACAGACAAGAACACATACCGGCTATTTAAGGGGTTTAGTATAGGCAATTTTAATGACATTTTGAGAAGAATTAAAAAGTTAAATCTTAAATTATAGCCATATAGGTATTAAATACTAATTAAAAGTATTTTAAAAGTAGTCCCATTTCAGTAATATAAACATTTGTTACATAATGAGGTTTTATAAAAAAAAACGGCTTCACATAAGACAAACTTACACCTAAGTACATTATTTACAGTAGATTTACTACATTTTTACATTATATACTCGAAGAGAAGAAATAAAATGAATGAATAATCCAAATTTTTTTTTGAGTTAATAAAAAAATAAAAATTCTAAGATATGCATTACATTTCTAATATATGTGTATGTATGGTATAAATTTTTAAGGCTACCGTAAATATTATCTTAATATCTGTGCATGACTATTTTGTTGGATAAATTACAAGTGGTGAGAGATTTACATTTTCATAAAATGTTTTTAAAATTGGCTATATTAAACCCCTTAAAAAATGTATATTGTCTTGTTTATGAAAATTTTATGGTAAAAATTATGTTGTTAAGACACATAAATTAATTGCAAAAGTAGTATTATAGCATAACATTATTGAAATATTATATCAATAAACTAAACATGATACATATTAGATAGCTTTTTATTTTAAGCTTTTTTAGACTTAAAAAAAAATTTTAGTCTCATTATATTTATAGTGAATTTTTCCACTGATTTAACCTTAGCACTTTTTAATAAAAAAATATTTAAGGCAAACGCTTAAAAATCAAGATCAATATACAATATACAATTCAAAAACAAACATAAAAGTGAAAAAATTAAAAAGTATAAAATGTTAGTTAGTTCCCAGATGAGTTATGAGTGAATAACCGGAAAATTATTGAAATTAACTAACACAAATGTCATGTCATAACCTAACCATAATCATCGAGATAAACAGTATCTAGTTGTATTTCTCTTAACATAGAAAAAAAAATATTAGAGCATCTGTTACATTTTCCAAAATAATGAATGTTCATTGTTAAAATAATCATCTAGTGGCAAAAAAAAATATAATTAAATAAAAATAAACAGTTGGTTTGAAAAAACATTTATTATCACCATAATAGTATTCGTCAAGAAATTATAAATTTATAATAAAAGAAAGATGTAACAAACAACACTTGGCCAAACACACGATATTGTTATTAACATATTATTGATAAAATGGCACGAATACAAATGACAAACATTTGGAAGTTGTCAAGTAAAATATTTATCCATAACAATAATAATCTCAACTAAAGCTTAGTCGAATAAATAACCATCACTCGACCGTCGACATTGTACCGATATGTTAATGAATAACAAAACTAGGCAGGCAAGAGATCAAAATCGTCGCTGACTAAAACCATTGGTACATGCTCTTCATCAATGTTGGGTTCCGAACTATAGGTACATAACTGTAGTTCTTTTAACTTCCATCCCCAGTCCATTTTTTGTACAGCATGTAAACTCTCTGCCTCATTGTGATGTCTCAGTAACATTGATTCCTGTAATGATTATAAAATATTTAAATATTTGTTTAAAAATATTTATAATTTATGAAATTATTACCTTAATTTTTTCCCATTTGTCATCTACATCTTGTAGCCATGACAAAAAAAGACGGCCATTGTAACGGGATCTTGCATGTCTGTCTTTCTCTTCTTCTTGCTCAGGTGTCATAATGTTATAAACTTCATCATCCTTGAGTATAGTACATACAGAAAATGGTAAAAGCTGATTAGCTAATGCACGAGCTGCACGTCCATGAACCCTGAGTATCTCTTGTTCAACACTCAACACCAATTTTTCTTTTTCTACTATGTGCTAAATAAATCATAAAATCATGGTAGTGTTATTATATAAATATTATTTTTGTTTAGGCTAACTGAACAAACCTGTACACGAAGTCTTTGTCTCTCCTTTTCCTGTTCAACAAACAGCTTTTTCAACTGTTCATGTAAATTGGCTGGTGATGGGGTTTGTGTATTTACTACACGGCTATTAGAATTACCAGCCAAAACATATGTGCATCTGTTCATTAGATAGTCTTTAAATCCAGATGGTGGTTTTGGTTGCACAGGAAACAAATTCTTACGTCTCTTATCAATCTACAAAAAATAAATATAGTATAATAATAACATATATAAATAAAAACAGCAATTTAATATATCATTATTTAACCAATTTACTTGTTTTCTAATGTTTAAAAACATCTGATAGCAATTGGTAACTGGAGCAGGTTCACTGGTTGTGCCGGACGGATTAGTTTCTACAGTAGTAACATTGGCGGCAGATGAAGTATCACTAGTTTCGGATTCAGTACGGCTAGCTTTCAATTTGCGTCGTCTTGGATGAAGTTCCATACCTGACAATTCAGCAGTTGCAGTAGATTCAGACGTTGTAGTCGCAGTAGCTGCAGCAGCAGTAGTTGCCTGTTTGTCATCTCCAGAAACGTTGGCCGATACATTTTCAGTTTGTTCTGAACGAGTAGCAGACGGCGAAGGGTTACCTGATCCTACATCTACTGTCACAGCAGCTGGTGATGCAGTTTGAGCCAACTGTTCATCGGGAACAATTGGAGAAGTACCACGACTTGGTGCACCACTACTGTTACTGCCGCATCTGTTAGATGACCGTAATACTCTGGTTTGAGGAGACTTTTGTTCTTCAACAGCTATTGTATCAGAAGTTGCTTTTTGCGGAGACTTAGGTGAGTTAGGTTGATTAGATGCCGGTGGTGACTCTTCAGATGGCACTACATACGGTAATGCTGTATGATGATGTGATCGATTACCATTCTTGCCATTTGTTCTTGTACCCGTGTCGGCATCAGTAGTAGGTATCACAATTTTTAATGGGGGTACTTTGGGGCCACCTCCAGGACTGTCAGCATTAGAAGGTCCAGAACCACCAGATTTGTCCTCATCACTATCAGGTTTAGGACTAGAAGCTTCATTTTTACCTAAAAAAATGAAATATTTAATATTTTTTTTTTTACTTTATATCTAATAAAGTAGGGTGTGTTAAATTAAATTATCACTGTCTTTATAGTTTTGGGTAAAATCAATAGTTCAATTAAATGCAACAATAATATAATAAACTACATATTATATGATTTATATTATAAATAATTAAATCAAAATACATATATATTTCTACCTGAAATATCTTCTAAGAGTTCTTAATATATTTTACAGATCAATAAATTCTACATGGTATTTTATACTAATTCATTATTTTAATTTAAATTACTATTTTATATTCAAAGTATAATATATGATAGTATGAAAAATATATTATTACTACTAACTAAAGATCATATTTGTATTTGTTTTTTTTCTAAAACTAAAAATTTCTATAATTGTATAACTTATACATGATTAATATGCAAGGGTGCATTTTAATAAAAAAAAAACTAAATTGATACAATTTTTGAACAACTTAATGGAATTTTTCATTATGTTTTATATAGCCATTTATATATATATATAAACAAATAGTCTGCTACATCTTAATATCTATCAATACAGCATAACATTTAATTTAATTTAAAATAAATTATTATGACTTATAAGTTATAACATTTTAGGTTTAAACATATAAGTATATGATTAACTAATCTTAATACAAATTTTTAGTAATTTTATAGTTTAGGTACCTTAATCATATTCAGTTTTTTTGCAATAGCAAATCTTTAAGTTCTAATAACCATAAGAAATTTACTGATTTTAAATTTAACAAAATATTGTTTGATCATTTTGAAAGATTAATAGTTTAATATTAAAGTATCATTTTAAACCAATTGATAGTAACCATTAACATAGAAAGTGACTTATTAAATCATATTAAATTCAATATAAGTAAGTCACCTTTAGAACTTTGGCTATCTTCTTTGCGTTTTTTTTGGTTTAACTTCTTCGTCTTCTTCAACTAGAGGCCGTTTTAAATTATCTGCTTCTTTTAATGGCTTTGCAGTTGATTCATTTAATGAGCTATTTACAGTATCTGTTGCTTCAACTGAGTCACCATCTTTAGTTTCAGTTTCTTTAGAAGTACTAGCTGATGTACTCTCTGCTGGCGCACTAGTCGATACATTTGCAGTTGATTGAGAAATCGACGGACTGGGTGTATCTGGTTTTTCTTCAGTCTCAACAGTTTTTCTATAAATTAAAAGATTTATTATCTAATATGTTGTGTTTGACAAAAACACAAAATGTATTTTTTTTTTTTTATAATACTCACGTATCATTCGTCATGCTGGCGTTCTGTTCTTCAGCTATTTTCTTGTTCTTCTCATCCTGTCGAGCAGACGAACTCTTAAATTGATTATTACCCGTGTTGGTAAGTCTTAGTGTTACTCTAGGTGATGCATGTTGTTGTTTATCACTGTTTGCAGCATCTAAAATAAAATAAAAAAATACTATTAATAACAATAGGTAGCTATAAAATTAGAAAAAATGTTCAATATTTTTTTAATAATTATTTACATTATACAATATATTACATTAACAACTCGGTATTCACCAAAAATTAAAGATCAAAATATTAAATTGATTTGCAATAAAATATTTTTAGTAGGAACCTAGTCAATATTTTTTCTACAAAGACACTGATAAATATTGAATAATGAAATACTAAATCAAGCAATTTGATAAAACAAAAGCACACTAATTTGATAAGAAATTAATGATATACTAAGACCAATCAAATACTCATAAAAATAATAATTTAAAATTTTACTATAAAATGTTACATTAATTTAGGTAAACACAAGCAAGTGTGGACAAAAACATTCAAATTATATTCCAAGACATATTTTTCTAGAAATTACTAATTAGAAGATAAAAAATTATTTAAATCTAAAAATAATAATAAAATTAAGAGGAAAAAATGTACAATATAATTGTTTCATTCAAAATACCTATCTCAAAAATGAACCAACTATATATTATACTTTAATAAGGAAATGATAGATAGTCATAAATAAAAATAAAAATCTATATTGAAACTTAAAAGTAAATTATTTAATTTCAAATTGCATTTATGTATAAGAAAAACATATTTTTCAAGTCACAACTAGATTGCATAAAAACACTTTATTCTTATTATTCTTTTTTTTTATTATACAATTTATAAATCCTTATTGCAGAAATTATTATCATTACCATCAAATATCAATTAAAAATAAAGGTGGAACTAAGTTGCTGCCTACCTACTTTGTACCTACGATGTAGGTCAACTATAAAACTTGTGCCCGATATATTATTATAAACAAAACTCCAAAACAATGCGAACTAAACGAAAATTACAATCAGAGTGAATTGCATTGTTATTTTGTATAAAATATAAACAAATGTGACAAAAATCTTGGTATAAAATTTATTAATCATAAATTTAAAACTGTCGGAACCAATGTTAAAAATTAATATAAATAAATGTATTAATCTAATCAATCAATATAGTCATAATAAGCTAGTAACTCAATAACGACATACTTTTGTTTAATCCCATTTTTAATAATAAAAAAAAATATATATCTAATAAATACTCGCATAGTTGTGAAGTTGTATTTATTTTGTAAATGTTTTTACAAGTTACATTTCACTGTAAAATACGTTTAATGATTATTGATTATAGGTATATAGATCCTGATAAATGATTCGAAGTTCCTGATTATGGATGGTAACAAATGTTGAAACGCCTATTATTGAATATAGCGTTCAATCGTCTACGCATAAGACAAAAAAAAAATAAGTAATAAATAATAGTTTTCAAGAAAAGATAGTTAGTAGAGTAGTTAAGTTCGTAAGTTTATTTTATAATACTATATACCTCCTATATTATTATTACGGATGCCATGTGCACTATAAACCAAATCCTATATTGACTACTAAGTGGGGATACTGACAATAGTCGGCAAGTTTCGTGTTTCCAAACAATATGATGTTATTGTTTATGTACCATGTATACACTAATTTAAATCGACTTGGATATTTCAGGTAAAGTTCGCAACGTCCATACTACTATTTCATGATGAACACAATGACATTCGTTTCGTATTTGGAGTTTTTCAATAAGTTAGAATCGGTACGTACAGACAAATACCATGACAAATTGTTGTGATTTTTGGAATTGAAAATGTTCAAATACGAAGCCCAGCACTCTACCAATGTTTCACAATTATAATTATTAATTATTATTTATAACGGACAAGAAAAACAATTACAAGCGCGCTAACCCCGTTCGTTTCTCAACCAGCGGCTTTCTCCGCAGTCCGTCGTATAACCTCCTCCTAATGCAACGCTTACAGCGGGCTGCCGTTTTCCCGCAAGTCTCGCACTGCGCTTCGCCGGATTCACAGACCTCATGATGACCGTCGTCTTGGAGGCGAAATGTGCTGATAAATCACTGAACGTAATCGATTTCTGGGCCGACAAGACACGGTCCAGAAATCGGGGCAAAAATAAGGGACACAATTAATTATTGTCGACCGTAGGCGACTGAAGACGCGTATGGTGCTACCAGCAGGGGGTATGGAAACCGACAATCGGTTATAGCCTTATAGGTATTATTGTGAAAAGTGTTGGACAGGGTATGTTACATAATAATACTACGAAGTTTTAAATGTGACGAATGATGATAGTGTATCACACAGAGCGGTCGCAGTGTCGGCAACGATCAGCCCAAGTTTTCGGTATGACCCGAGTTGTATCGCGCAGACATTTTCCCGTCTCTTGGCCCACGAATACATCATCAAAACTATACGAATTTAATATATTCGTACATTATTATATCATTTATATCCGTGTAACTCGTCACGGCGCAGACTGCAACGAGCGACCGATTGAAAAAAAATACAAATTATCATCGGTTTCGTCGACGACGTTAGCGTGGAACGGGTGAAGAAAGGAATTATAAAGACAATAAAAACCAAAACCGCGATAAAAATGTTGTCGTCGGATTAGACGATCACGCTGTATACGCCGCTCGACCATTGTACGCGCACAAAAGGCGGTTGGGAAACGTGACAACGTCGCTTTGACAAATCGAAATATTCTTCCCCCACCCCCGGATTGAAACCGCGCCGAGCACCGCATGCAACCGCTACCACCCGCTGGCGTACAACGCGCCGCGTAAACATCAGCTCTTTTGTGTGCCAGCATGTGTGTGCTGTGTTGCGTGTGTGAGTGAATCTGTTTCGAGACCGTTTCCAAAACGCGCACGCCTTAACCATGTGAAAACAAAAAAAATGCACCGACCGAGGGGTTGGGGAAGCGGGGGGGGGGGGAGCGGACAACAAAAGCATCGGCAGGCATGATGCAAACGTCGAAATCGTATTATAATCATTGTTATTATTTTGTGTACAGTAAAAGAGAAAAATCGAGTTCTGACCTCAGCCGCGGCGGCGACACGAACGCGACCCGTCGTCATTCTGTCGCATCGACGGGCGGGGGGGTAAGGCCCGGACACTGGATTTTGAAAGGCTCAAAACTCGACGAAAAACGCGAGACGGACCTCCGGACGGCGTTTCAGAAGAGTTCGGAGCAATGCGGCTGCTGTGACTGGTGTTGTGCTGTTGTTGTTACCGGAGAGGCGAAAACGACACGGCGACGACTCGAGGACCTGGACGACGCACAATCGTTGTAGTATTAGGCTGATGGTTGTACCCGGACGCGTTCGCCGACACTGGCGACCGGCGAGCGCGTCTCCTCGTGGTCCGCTTGCGCTGCAGAGCCGCCGATCGTACACCGTGTCGAGTTCGGCGTTCAAGGTCGGCGGCTGCGGCGGCAACGTCTACAACTATATTGTATTATACCTGTACGAATGACACTCGACGACGTTCACCGTCGCGTTATCCTACATCATCTATACGCCAGCAATAGTAACCATATACTGACTAAAGTATCGTAGTAGTAGTAGTAGTAGTAGTAGTGGTAGGTAGCTGCTGCTAAATTAGTGCGTAAACGCATCGACTGTTCGGCCTTCGGCGTTTCTTTCGTTTTTCAAATTTACGAACCAACAGTTTTTGCTTTCAACCCATCACGTAAGCCCAAACTTAATGAATTATAGGTGGCCAAAGTGTAGAGTATTCCTCGAAAGAGCCTCCCCATTTGATACAGAAGATCCGCCGCGGTATCGACGGAACCGTCGGCTTTCATTCGAGAAATTCGGGTTGCGTATAGCCCAGCGGGACAGCAGATTGGTTTGGGGAGGACTTAAATATTAGATAATATATATTATGCTCTTTTGTGTGATAGGTTTCATCTCGCGGAAGAGATTTCTCCGGGCATACCTGCTATAACAAAAACGCTATTGTATAGCTGTAGAATTGGAACTTGTATTTTCATAAGATTTTTTAAATTTATTCAGTATAATTATGTTTATGATTAATATTTTTCATACGAATGCAATAAAATAAAAAAACGAGTCAAAATCAATCGTTATATTTGAATGCAATGATTTATTGTCACGTTTAAATATATATAATAACAACTACACCATCACTATTACATTATATAACACCCCGGTAGTTCGGTCTTTGGCATCATTTCCCGATTTCCGGCTTTTCGTTATTTATAAGCGATATTCATAAATTATGAGCTTTCAACTTGAACTTCCTTAGAAACGTAATACACAGAATGTTTAGGAGATAAAATATTTACGTATATACTATATAGGTATTTATTTTAGTATTTTACTAAATATAAATCTGAACAATGAATTTGAACTTTTGTCAATAATTATTAGTTCATAATATTATGACGATATAAAGATCATGATGATTAAGGAATTAGGAAATTTAAGATCATTAGTCATTACTATAT
This sequence comes from Rhopalosiphum padi, assembly GCF_020882245.1. Classification (NCBI taxonomy): domain Eukaryota; kingdom Metazoa; phylum Arthropoda; class Insecta; order Hemiptera; family Aphididae; genus Rhopalosiphum; species Rhopalosiphum padi. Next base: position 38,114,927 of record NC_083597.1, read on the forward strand.
TTACTTTACTCAAAAGATAGAATGATAATTTATAACTGACCGTTCAGGTTACGTTTATGATTTATTTATAATAAATAATTATAACATTGTTTTTACGAATCAGAATTATAAACAAAATAACACTGCAGATATATAATTTTTTTATAATACAATTAATTTGAATGGAAATCTTTAGTAATTTTAACAAAAAAACTATTAGAATAAGTTAAAATATTATATAATAATAAATAAAGCATGCTTAAACGCTTAAACATATTATTTTTATACTATAAATAGTATAATTTATTATTTTAAAAATGTTTAAAATATATATATACTATCAGCCAGATAAAATAATAAAAATTTATAAAAGTGGTAGAAATTATTTTAAATATATACTTTTATTATGATTTATTGTTATCTTTTCCATACTGATAAAATTAACAAATATATAATATTAACATTGGGACACCATTATCACCACTATTGTGAAAAGTTCAACAAATATATTATAACATTTTGAAATGTTTCAATTTTTATAAAAATGAAAAACCATTATGCAAATATAAGAATTGATAATTTGAACATTGAACATTAATCAAAATATGTTTTAATTATTTAATTTGCGAATAATGAAATTCAAAACAATAACTTCACATATTTTAAGATATAGGTCGTATTACACGTCTTATACTGACTATACTGTGCAACTATTAAAGTACAAACTACTAAGTTACCTAAGTATTGTATTGTAAATTGTAATAATAATATATTACGTATTTTATTATGTATTATGTAACATTTAAATTTACGAAAACCAAAATTTATTTTAGCCTTTTAATATAAATACCAAAATAATTGTTGTAGTCAAATTCAAATAAATGTGATGAAAATAAAATAATTATTAATTACAACATCATAAGATCATCTGCTTATTAATAATCACTGATAACAATATTTTATATAAAAATCCATTTCGCATACTCAGTGTTCAGTCGCAGATCTGTCACAATTTATAATATGGCACTAATTTATTTTATTTATAAATATCATTGCATGTAGTATTATTTATCTTTTATATATTTTAAATCAATTTCATTCTTTAAATTTATTTTCATATTTTCTACTCATAACATTAACTGCTATGCAAGTCATGTAAATAATTGTTATGCCCTAATAATAAAATTTGCATGTAATTCTTTGCATTTATGTCTGTGTTCTATTATAATGTAATAATTTGTTATCATAATTACTTATATACATATTAAAGATAGATGATATACGTAAATATATCCTAATCATAATTCATAATACACTATGAATTATTATAAAATACAAATTACAAAATAACTGTTTGAATACGAATAAAATTAAATACAATTATTAAATTCCCAATGTGTAACCTGAAATGTATACAACATCGTCATGCACTAGAAAAATTTAAATTTCATAAAAAAATCATATATTTCCAATGATTCATCATTCATTGCAAATTTTCGAAACGAATTTCTCTTTGCAATGTTTGTGCACTGCAAATATGACTCAACATCATGCACATGTGTATAGTATAATTATTTTTCTATTTTAAAATATTGAAAAAAAATATTAACGGTATATATATTTTTCTTTGTACATGGACTATTTTAAACAAATTTAAATAAATCCAAGGTTTGGAAAGAGGATCAATACAAATTTATCACTTTATGTGTAGGATTGAAAATTACCATTAACATTTGGTAATATTCTGTATATTTAATATATACGTAGAAACACGTTATAACGTAGGTATATACTTCAAGCTATAAAAATAAAATATAATATTAAACTCAACACGACACGGCAAGTTGTGAATGTAGCTTAAGAGACCAGAACCACGGTAATCTACACAGATAAACGTGACCACAGTCTACAGTTATTTAATATATAATTGTAAACCTGTAACACTTACAGATATTGGAACCAATACCAAATGACACGAAAAAGATAAATATTTAAATTGATTTAGGTAACTATAGAAGTAAATTATTGCTTTTTTAATTTTGCAATAATAAGATATTTCATATTGTTAAATTGTTGACAATTAATGTGTTCTCGCATTTACAGAATACAAAAAAAAAGACACAATTGAATGGATATATTTTGAACAGCTTTTCTAAAAGCTCACGAGTGACAAGCATATACTAAATAATGATATGTACCTACTCTATGTATATAATACATAAGTTTAAAATAAAATATAATCACAAATGTATGGTAAATTGCTAAATTAAATATGTTATATTCAAATTTTTATTTCTAAAGCGGATCGCATAGTCAAAATACAACTGTGCGTGATTAATTGTATAAGTGCTATCTAAAAAAAATATACTTATAAAATAAAATGGTAGGTTTAATAAATTTCAAACAATCAATATATTTATGACGTTATATTCAAGAAGATACCTATGCCAAAATATACAGTCAAATAATATTTTTATAAAATCCATAATGGCATTTGGTAGGAAGGTAAGAGGTAACTATGACAACGGAAGTTGGCAGACGCATGGACATGTGAAAATATAGTGTATAATATAATTTATAAATGTACAGTATAAATAATATTCTAACATAATATAGAAACAAAACTAATTGTGTTTAAATCAAAACAATCAAGTGCCAGTTAGATTATAAACCTTTTAATGAAGTGTTCTTAGAAGGTTTATTAGATTAGTCCAGTAAACAAATTTAGTGACGACATGAGGTGTACAAAATGACTAAGCTGCAATAGGTCCCAACGTTGTATTGTCATGGTAATAATATGATGGTATTATGTAATAATATAAAAAAAAATAAGTACATGTTAAATATTAGTCAACATACTTTTTAAGCTTTTACACGATTTCTACGTTTGTATAATGTATATATTATATTAGTATGCTAGTTAGGGTTACTACAGAAGTTGTATCGTTAACATGATATAGTCACTTAATAATAAGACTTGATGCTCACATAGTCGCATGTGTTGACTCATCTTAATATGTATATACCTATAACATTGAAAATTTGTTTTCAACAAAATCCATTTTGTACTGTTAGTTAAGTTAGTTTATTATTTTAATAAACCAACGACCGCAACACTCAACAGTAGTGGCCATTGTCAAGATTAAATTACATAAAGATAATATATAGAAGTATAACGATGTACATAATAATATGATCATTTAAAGGCTACTTAAATACTACAGGTAACCACGGTAGTGCGATATCATGATGAGAAGATCTGAAGCTACGATGAATTTGATCGAGGAGTAGGAGATTAATGTTGTGTTAGTTTTAATATTACAAAAAATCGACCTTGAAAGTAAGAATATTATTTGTGAGCTCTTGATGGTTGAGCATTTTTAAATTTTAATATTTTATTTATTTATTACTCGCTTTAAAACTAAAATAACAAAAAACCCAACAAGAGAACATTTAATATGCTTACCTATAAATGTTATAATAAGTCAATTTACTTTAATTTTAAACTTAACAATATTGATTCTGCTGAACGTAAATTTAGTATATGTTGTACAATTATATAAGACGGAGATAATGTAGATGATGAAGAATGTAGGCATTCAAATAGGCGATTCGATTGCTAGTTTAATCCACATAACAAGTATAATACATAGGTAAATGTTAAGTCCTAGATCTATAAATCTTAGTTTAATAAAATACATTTTTAAAATGCACGAAAGTTCAAGAATAAAAGAATTTATCACTGCACTTAATAGTTTTAAATGTAAATTACATTTCAAGGTTAGTATAATGTATTTTATTAATAAATACATTTTATTTTATATATTACTTTAATACTTTCGACATGAAGTATTTAGAACGTATTATTTTAGTATTAAAAATATCATATTATACCTATATAAAAATATACTAGGTAGTTTATGATTTACATGATATTTGAAAAAACAAAAATTAAAATATCCTTAAACTAATATCAACAATATCCTAAAATCGTAATTTTAATTATTTAAAAGTAAAATTGATGCGATTGGTAAAAAGTAAATAGTCATATTACTATATATTAGTACCGTATTTTTGAATTTTCCGCTCAGTGGCAACAACTAATATTGATGTTCTAAGACATATGATAAAATGTAATTCATTTTATAGCAAATTAACTGTATAAGAAGTAAAGTAATAATTATGAAAATACTCGTATGAATAAAATAATGAATATTTAAAAAAAATTAGCTAACCGGGGAAATAGCCTCTAGTTGCTTTGCTCGGTTCGCTCCCTAAATACGGCCATGCGTCATCATAGTATAAATGTTCATGAAGATATACTATTTTATTATGTACGTTATAAAAACAAATGCAATCAATCAACAATAAATATAAATGAGTTTAATGCCTTCGTATAAGTTGATAAAAAAAAATTGTGAACTGACGTTTTAATATTATGTTTATACTTCTTATCTCCATCACTATTTGTTTTGTAGAGTGATAGCACAGAATAGATTTAATCTATTCTGTGGTGATAGAGCTATCATATAAGTTTTTTTTAATTTCGTCGTTTCTCAATAAGTGATAAAACATTAAAATAAATATTAACATTAGAAACCTTATTTAAAATCACTTAAAAAGTTTAAAACGTATGCTGTTTATTCACTTATATTTCACATCAATAACATAATAAATTTCCTACTTGGCTACTTAGTACTTATACAATTATTCTAATTATAAATTATTATAATGAAAATATATTTTCGACTGACTATTAAGTAAGTACTTACATTTTGTATATGTTCATAATGAGTTACCTGTAATTTGATTAGATAGTTGGGTATAAAGTACAAATAAGTCAAAAGGAATAATTAATATTATAATATAACATTTAATAAAACGCGTAAAATACGATTGAGAACAGAATTTTTGGTAACACGATTGACAACGCTCGATTTTTTTTTTCAACGTTGCCAAATTTAATAATATTATTGTCGAACGATAATTTGAGCACGATAGTCGATAATGTGTTGATACAAGATATTTATCAGATTTATTGGATGTATTAGTAACTTAGATACTAGAATACTAGATACACGATATGATGTACCGTAACGTCCGTAACTCATTTGTCAATTTGTTATATATTTCAGGGTTTGAAACCGAAACATAATTTTCCGATTTTGATTTCGGTTTTTAACGGTTGTAACCAGTATTCAAAATCGGTATTCAATATCGGTTTCAAGCTCTGACATATTTATTACATTTTCATGCATATAATATATATATTGCATAATTTAAAATTGTATAAGTTCATAAAATTATTATAGTTATAATCATGAATACTGTTCCAAATCTTTTTATTTATTAGATGACAGGTACCCATCATATATTTATATAAGGTTATTATAATTATTGACTTTTTGAATATTTATTTTATGTTTATATTATTGAATCGTTTAAAATTACGAACAAGTAAGTACATATTAGGAATTTAATAATATAATTTGGAAGAATATTGCTTATAATTTTTACTTAATTATTGTTAATTTAAAGTCACCTACTGTGCAGCAAAAACGTATGCATATGGAATTATTAAAAGTTCAAAAATATAAATATTTATCAACACTAAATATCAGTTAAACATGAAAATCACTATTATAAGAGTACCTAAATTAAATCTCTACTCCATTCTCCCTTCCTCCTACGTGAGAATACCCATGATGCTTGTGTATAATAGGTATAAGTTATATAGTCATAATTATTTTATAAAAAATGAATTTATTAATAATAATTTGTGTTATTAAACATTTTTTATGAAGGGTATAATGTATTACTGATTATATTTCTACTATTTTAGATCATAAAACTGATTACCAAAACATTATGGTTTCTAATACGGTTCTGCCCTGCCTTTCCGTATATGTGTGGTCATTTTTTAATATAACATTATTTGTATATCGGTTCAAGAACTTTATGTTGTTTAAAAAACAAAATATAGTGATATATACTGATATCAACGTTTTAAAAAAAATACAATTTTTATTTTTATTTGTCGATGTATACATTTTAAATTACTTCTAATCTAAAATTAATTAAGAAACGTATAGTTACAACAATTAAGTATCATATCTTAATTGAATAGTTGATAATAGAATTTGTTTAGATTATATATAAAGAAAAGTTCAATGGTCAAAGGAAACAAATTATTTAATATTTTGCACTGGTTGTGGGTATGGTAATTTAATAAAAAAAAAAATGAATGAAAACTAACTTAACTATTTGTATGAAATTACGAAACAAGACGATGACCTTCAATTTTTGGATGTATGAAACGTTTACAATATATCAAAAGAAGGGTCAACAACATAATACTTAAAAATTTAGTTGAGTAAAAACACTATTGCAAGTGGCCAAGTTAGCAAGACCGCAAATGGTTTATTATATATTTATGTATTTTTTTTTTTTTTAGAAAACTGTTTTAAATAGTCTAAATAGTATATTTTATAAGTGTAACTTAACTATAATAACAAGATTGTTATAAGCAAAATAAGATAATTAAAGTCCCAAAAACATATAATAAAAACTCCCTAAAATTTGTGAATAATACCAATTTTTATTTCTAGTAGAATTTTTTAACCAAACATAAAAATAATTAGAGGATTACTTTGATCGGACAATTTTGATCGAAATATTATCCATTGACCGATTATAAAAAATCCAGGTCGATCACACGGTAAAATGACATTGTAAACTGTGGAAATCGTTTTATACATAAGTGGATTGTTTAAAAAGATTGATAGTTTTAAGTAGACATCGCCATTCGCCGGACGCCGATATATGAAGTATAAGACGTATATTCCGGGATAGCGTTCAATACATTACATTTGTACGCAGGCATCATGCTGTAATGAGTACTTGTCCTAGTTATTTTGAAAATTACATAAATAACTCTTAAAGATACTATGTCAGAGTTGAATGACATCATTGAAAGTGAAAAACGCAAAAATAAATAATATTTATGATGTCTTTATTTTAAACCATCTTGGGATATATAAATAAATAAATAAATACATATATAATAATATGAATAACTTATAATATTAAATTTTAAAATACAATGTTTATACCTATAAAATGATACACAAAAAAAATTAATATATTATGTAATATATATATAATATGTGCGTAGGTATATAAAAATGAATTGATAACAAACTAACAATAAATTAGCAAAGAAAAATTGATTGCTCTAGAATTTTAATTAATGATAATTAAAAAATGAATATCATTATTCTAGATATTTCATTTACGAAAACTAAATGAGATTTAGAAGAAATACTTAGTGTTCAATATATTAAACTGATAAATGCTAATTTAGATACACTTATTAATACATGAAAACAATTTGCTAATATTATGAGTTATGACGTATTATTGAAAATGTATAATGGTATAATATAATATTATACTTATCACATGCATTTGTATATTTTCCAAAGCATGATTACATAATTATAGCCTATAGGTAGATAATCTAGATTCACGTATTCAATTTTTAATCAATACAATTAAAACATAATAGACATAATTTCTTACAATATTTCTCTAGGATTCGAGTAACTGTTTTTGTAAAACATATTCTTATTATATTTATTTAATTACGTTTTTAAGTTATGTTTATACTTAGGAAATATTACAAATACTTATTAAATATTTATTAATGTGAAAACAAATTTAAAAATATAGTTTAATTATTTATTGTATTGATTATTTTTTGGTGTTCATTGTCTCATTGATATAATAATATTATAATATAATACAATGTACATTATGTATTTAGAATATTGAATACTTTTTATTTTAATATATTTTGTGTGTATTTTCCATTGTTGGGGCAATATTATTTTGAATTTGATAATGATCTTTAAATTACGTAATTTTAAACGATTGTGATTAAATTAGATTAAACTTCTTACTACTATCGATTTTTTTTATTTGTTCTATCTATCGGCACAAAAATTAAACTTAATTGGTATTGGTATACCGTATACACATTTCTCAGTTATATACTTGTCTTATATAAAACTCATTAAAGATTTTGTAATGCGTGGTTAATTTATCATTATTTAAAACAAAAATAAAAGTTAGTTAAATTGTATTAAGTTATAGTATAATTGGTGAATATTTTACTTTGAAATTTCAATTAGAGACTAATGTTAATTAATAAACTAAGTATTAAAGGTACCTGCACAAAATTACACTTATTACGTAATTAGTATGGAAAAATTTAATTTTAAATACCTACTTACTATATCAGAGGTTATTGAATTCGATTTTAATGCGATTATAGTTTATCAAGGATTTATTTTATATTAAATTAATCATTGTATTTTAAAAGTAATCTAATATTCTAAGTACGTTTGAAAAATAGTTCACCAAAGTAAACTTGGGCTTAAAAAATAAAATGTATCTCATAAAATGACAGTCAATAAATTATATTATTTAAAAAAATATCATTATAATATTGTAGTTATTGGTATTTATTCTTTGCGGTTGTAGCCGTTAGCTTATGACGAAATTAGAGCAGTTATCCAAACTATAATTACGACATTTTACAAAGAAATCTATTTTTATTTCATACTTTTCCTGAACTTTCTGTTATTCATAGCAGTACCCATATTCTAATTATAGTGTTTTTAATTTTAATATTTTATGTACTTGTACTTAATTAGTATTTGCTAATTTTTGATTACTAATTTCTAAGAATTCCGATGTTAATCAATATAAAAAATGTATTACACTATTCGTTTACTTCTAAATTTTCAACAAAACATATTATATTATATCGTTTAAAAACTACGGATACTTATTATTAAACGATTTAAGTAATTTATTTATAATTTCAACAGATAATTGAATTAAATTCCAGGGAAAAATCGCAGTTGAAATAATTAAATACATACAAATTGTAAGCATAAGATTGGTAGATGGAATTATTATTATACAATATACATACGTAAGTACTATATAATAATAATGAACATATACATTTTGATAGGTAGAAACTATAGTTATAGTATAAATATTTAAACACCAGAATTGTTTATAAACCATTTAATTATTACATATAAAAATGATTATACCTCTCTGGTTTCCAAAAATTATCATGATTTAGTTAAACCCACTCATAATTTATTTTATTTGATAAGTTTATAGTTTTTCAACATTTTTCTAAGAACTATAGTCAAGCAAAATATTTGATTCTACATACCTAAGCCTGTAAAAGATTTCCAATCAAAAGGTTACATAAGGCTGTTTAGCTTTTCTACTTCCCTCCTAAAATTTCTAATCAACTATAAAAAAATCATTTAAATAGTTTTCTTTTTCATTACGCGCAGCATTAATAATATAAAAAAGGCCTAAATTCCACATTTAATTTGTTGATTGTGATAATATATTTTAATATGTAAATGTAATGTTTTATAATTCATGTTATTTACTATTTGGATAACATCTGACCAATAATAGTATATTCTAATCAAATTGTACGTCTTAAATTATCAACGAATCCACAAGGAGAGAGTTATATGTAATTTAGTCCATAGTATTTTTTATATTTTAAGTGCCTACAGACTACGAGTATTAATAGTATCAATACATATATTGAATGGTGTATACTATATTATATTTACCGTTATGTCGGACAAATATAATGTTTCATGGTACAAATACTGAAATATTTCATAACTCAAGGTTAAAATAATTATTCAGAAGCAATGTAAAATTATTTCCAGGACGACTATGAACAATTTTTATGAATTTCAGCTCAAAATAAATGTTCTAACATGTTTATTTGTATAAATCTAATGATTGCATAAGTTCCGTTTTAAAAATAAAATCCTTTAACCAAAAAAAAAAAAAATGGTTCAAACATCGATTGAATGATTTTCTAAAAAAAAATTAAGACATTTGGAAAATGAAATTCATTCATTACACGTGGACACGAAACCAAATTTTTTTCTCTATATTATTTTTCTAACTATGAAACGATGATTGTCATTTTGACATCGTTAACATTTTATTTTGAGTATACGACGTTAACACAGACATAAAGCAAATCACAATATTTAGTCGAGCCCTCAGTTTAAGATTTATCAAATTAGTTAGTAAAAGGTAGTTGGTTTCGGGAACACTGCGGGACGACGATATCCTTGGTTCGGAGAAATTCGTATATTATACAACATTTTATTGCAATTCGACATAAACATATTAACAACAAATAACAATAAAATAATGGGCATTATATTATGCATAGACGACCGGAGAGAATTCGACACATTATAATGGGAACAAGCCGGTTTTTGCCGAAAAAACAGATGGAAAACACGTGATCATCGGTACAGCTGGCGACGAAGAATACGCCTACAATTATGGAACTACATAGTATTATGGCAACCAACAACAATATTATATTCGTCGCCGAAGAAAGTCGTCCCGACAACCGGACCGGCACCGGGACTGGGGCCGGGAAAGAGATTTGGTCGCGCGTCACCGAAGGAGGCGTAGATACGCGGGACGAAAAAAAGTTGACGAGAACGGGAAATACAAAAAATGTATATCAAAAAAAAAAAAAATCAGCAGCAGCAAAAATATTATAAAAAAAACTAAATACGATAATATTAGATATTAAATAATAATAATAATAATAATAATAATAATAATAGTAATAATAGCAATAATATTAATAATGAAAAACGGTTTAGGACTTTGCCGACACGTACTTGCGGTGGTCTTGTAACGTTTTTTGTACGCGCTCATGTTGCCGGTTTCCTCGTCGGTTCACAGCACGGTCATGGCGAAACAACGCAACGTCGCAGCGACGACGGTGAGTAGGTTGGTAGGGCGGTGGCGGCGGCGGACGAAATAATAATAATAATAATAATAATAATAATAATAGTAGTAGTAATAGTAATAATAAAAAAAAAAAGAGAGTAACGAACGGCGGCGGCGCGGGGCGGTGAGCCGGTGGCGGCGGCGACACACTACAGTGGCGAAGCGAAAGCGCCACCCGGACCGTTTCGGACGACGGCTTCGTCGTTATGTACGCGGCGCGATGCGTATACGTCGTTATCGTCGGTGTTCAGCGGCGGCGGTGTCTGCCGGGTGCGCGAGCGCTGCGGCACGACGGCGGGCGACAACAAGCGGCAACCGCGCGGCCAACGACCAACGGAACCGGGCGGTGCGGCGCTCGCGGTTGGCGGCTTGTGCGTCGACCGCCCGTCGCCAGGGCCGGGGGAGGCGGGTCGGCGGCCGCCGCGATAACAACGTCGCACCGGCGCGCGGTCGGGGAGGCGCGGCCTACGGCGCGGGCGCCGCGTCATCCGACGACCCGGCCGCCCGGTACCTCTCCACGCCGCGCCCGCCGACCCTGTCCTCTCCGCCCCGCAACTGTACCCGAATCACCCGGCCCCATCACCCCCCCACCGAAGTTCCCCTCCGACGGACGACCCGGCGTGTTCCCTACCGGTCGCACAAATCGGCAACGTCTATATTATACTCCGGCGACTGCCGTCACCGCTGCAGACGTTTCGTGAGGTACGGACACTCTCCTCCGTCCGTTGCCGCCGACCTTGGGGATCTCCAAAACATTGTCGCCGGCCGACTCTCCCCCGATCACCACCCCTTTCGACGTCTCGTCGTCCAAAGCAATAAACGTGATGATATACTACGTCTACGTCATGTTACCGGCATACTTGTCCCGCAAAGGCCCGTCTAGAACACAACAGGTCCAAAACTTGTAAACGATTTTCGGATAGTACCCACGCCGAGGAGGACCCACGGCTACACACTATTCTGGATATCGCAAACCCACTACTCGGGCCACCGCCGAAGGGGGTCTGAAACTATGAACTTCGAAGGTTTAGGGTCAAACAAATACTGTTTTCTCGCATTTTTCTGACGTCGTTTGCAATGGACTGTCTCGATAGTCGATAGAAAACGATTACGAGTATATTCATTATATTATAATATAAATCGAAATAACTTGCTATTGAATAATATTCCATCAGTTTATCTCTCTCTCAGAAATTATTTATGTTTTTATTATATTTCATTGAAAATTGTTATACTTTGTCTCCACTCTCCACTGATTGCATAACGTTCACAAATCACACTATTAGAGTAATGACGTAGATGAGATAACAGCAGTCAATAAAAACACTTAAACTCTGTGTTATTGCAAGAAAACAAACTCATTTCAAATTTCAAGTGTGGTAGTGTGAATGTGTAGTGTGTAGACACCTTGTCTACAGCACGCAATAGGTAATTTACTTGGCTATTATAACACGTTTTGATAAAATATTTTTCTACTTTTTTCTGATTAAATCTTAAAAAGCTTTTTGAGTTATCTATATCGTTCGTTATCTGTATGACAATTTATCAGAAACATTTTTATCAGAGGCCTCCCGAAGGCATTACTAATTTTATTATTAGATTAGTTGCAACTTCCAAAGTCCATTCTGTATAGCTAATGTTATAAATTGTTATTATTATTAATAATACAAATAGTTAAAATGAATTTTAATTTGCTTTTAGTATTTTATAAATATCAGAAAGTTACGTGAATTTGGGTTTGTTGATTATCACTTATCATTAATAGTAATATTATAGTACCTATGTTAGGTATATTCAATAATATATAAATAAGTACTATTATACAACTGTAATGTCTGTAATATTATAGCATATCAAGTATCAATTGTGTATAGATATTGTTTGTATAGAATTATATACGATCATAGTTCATAATGTAGTTTTCGTTGTTCAATAAATTAAATTTGCATTTAACGATAGTAAAATTACTCGTTAATTTTACGAAGGTTACTTAGTATTAGCTAAGTTCGTTTTCAACGAATAATAATAATTTTTTTTAGGAATATAATAAAAATTTTGTTTTCTTCGGAATCACAATAAATATTGTTATAGATTTGATCACACCAACTACTAATAATTGTACTAGTATTATGAAAAAAAGGTATGCAAGTTGTTACCGCTCTGCTGTAAATTAGGTATCGAGTGGGTTACTATTATGGGTGTGTTAAATAGTTAAATTTGAATTCAATGTTAATATGTTATATTATTGGATACGAATAATAATTTTAAGCGTAATCGGTTTGATGCCTTATCAATATAATTAAGTATATTTCGTAATATGTTTTATTTTGATATAATATCTAACTTTAAAGCCATTTATTTTACTTATAATATTGATAATCTTATTAATTAAAGTTTAATTTAAAGTTATTATATAGTGAAAACGTTTTGTGTGAATTTCAAGTATCTACAGTTATTCGTTTTTTAATGAAAACGAAAAACCAATAATCGTATGGATAGAAATAGTTATTATACGAGTGAATGAATATCTGTTGAAAAAATTTGAACTCAAATGCTCATAAAAATTAATTTGGCTCTAAGATAAAATTTTTTTCATATACCTAGATTGAAAAACTTATAAAGAACCTTGAATTTAATTTTTAAATCTCAGGTATAAATGAATATTGTTTTATGTATTTTTAACTACAAAATAACATGTATTTTAGTCTTTTAAGATTTTTTCGAATTCTATCAAAATCCTAAATTTAAATGCTTATAAAAAAATATGATGCCTTTAAATTATTACGGTTTTTTTTTAATTGGGAAATGAACCACTTATTATAGGAAAAGTTTATTCATTTTTCAAGTATTTTTACCCATTCATAAATTTCTTATTGGCATTTATATGAAAAAAAATAATCGAAAATCTCAATTATTATCTATAAATAGCTAAAAAAAGTCAAAATATTTACCATATAATAAATTATATTAAATGATAATATAACTACTTGGTGAAAATTTCAAGTTTCTGTGGTTATTCGTTTTCGAATTGTAATAAATTAAAGTAATTAATTATTTCGTCAAAATCTAGTTTATAGCATAAAGTTTCTCGTTTTTCCTTAATTTTTTGTTTGTTTTTCCTGATTACCTATAAGAAAGTACCACAATGTTTTATCTCTCTAAAGTACAAACTATATCCAATTTAGAAACTACTTTTAAAATTTAAGACTTAAATTTAAAAATCGAAGCATTTTACAAACTAAACTTATCGTGTATCACAAAAAAAATAATATAATTTTAAGATCAATACTATAATAGCTGTAGCTGAAAGTTCTAAATAAAAAAAAGATCAATACATTGCTCTGCTCAGAACCTAAAAAACATATATATATATATATATATATATATGTATAGTGATGCTTTTAAGCTTTATCTACATACCTGGGTGGTGGATATCGATGTGGCTATTGGCTATATATATATATATATATATATATATGGTTATATAATTATATAATAATATTCATTGAGATACGCTTTGATATACCTATATATAAATAACTATTATATGAATAATATATAACTGCTAACTAAAAAAAATTGTCTATTGAATAGTTTTTTTCAATTTTAGTGTAGATATAGGTACTTATTAATAATTGACTGCAGATATAAATTATAATGTATAATAATATGTTTAATGTTATTGGATAAGTCTATACTCTACGGACTGCTGTCACTATTGATTAATAAATTTAACTGCTGTATTTTGTAGGACATATTATATTCATTATTTATATTATGTAGACATCGTGGGAGAACGGGTGAAGAGCTTAATACCCCTGAAAAATTGCAATAACTCCCAAATGGAATTGTGTGTAAGGTGTAACTATACATCCAGGAACCATGTAAATAGTAATTGGAAATCACATTAATTTGGGGCCCTCCCTTTAAAAAAACAAATAAAATATCCGCCTATGTATGCAAAATAGTATAGCTATATGTTACAACTTAAATAATGTAGTCGTAAATAAATTCAGAAGCATTTGTCTGATTATTCATTAATCATTTATTATATATTTATTTTATTGTAATATATTTTTTTATGACAATCTGTGTTCAGAAAAACCAACTTAGCGTTCTTATAGTTTAATATTAGAATGAATTTAATTATTAACAAACTTAAAGGTAATACCTAATGATATTAATTATAGACTATTTCGTAAGTCATAGGCTTTTATTGGTATTTTAATTTTAAAGTGACTTATAAAATTTATAATTATGTAAGATATTACAATTTTAAAATGCTTATAACGCGCTAAAAATTTTAGTATAAATTAAACTTTTTATAATATTCTTACCTTTAAATTTGATTATTTACTGAACGCAAATGTTCCATTGTGTATTTGTGTACGTGTGTAAGACGGAGACAAGTGACAACGCATGAGGATGTAACGTTATCTAAATGGTTTTGACAGTGGCGGAATTAGAAAAGTATTTTTTTACTTTGTTATGAGCGTTCGAAAGTAATAGGCAGTTATAACTTATAAGTATTAAAGTACGTCCGTTTGTTTCATTGAGTTACATTCTCACGTGGAACGGTCGTGAACCTTCATACGCATTAAGATAAATATTTGTGAAAATTAAAAATTTAGGCATACACAATATTATTATATTATATATTATATTTTATACAATTATACCTATAAAAGACTGGTGGCTACACTTACATCGATTATCGTCATACATTATTTTAATATTATTGAGTGCCTAATCTGTTAATTTGTATATTATGTTAATATTTATTTTACAATCTATTTAAATAATAGTTAAACAATAATTGAATGGACGAGAGAAAAAAAATATGTTTCTCAGAATGAAGAAACCTCCCAGTGGAGGAACGACGAGAATACGAGATGTTAGTATTTAATTGATTATTGTGTTAACATTTTTTCTTCTTTTCAATGGTTTAATGAAATCGAAGTTAGTTAATGTTAATGTTAATGTTAGTTTTAAATGTATAATGAACACATTTGTGAAATGCTTGAAAAATTATTAAGTCCATAATATAGGTAACTAAAAAACTACTAACTTTTGAAAATTAATTGCGTATATATATTTGCAGCTACCGCGATCTCTTATATTATACAACTGTTTAACTAATTTGCTGTAGATATAATTATTTATTCCAAGAGAGTGCGCTTTTTCCGTATGTATAATTTAAAAGCCGATCAATCGAAATTTGATTACTGTTTATCAAAAAAACAATTGTAATACAAGTATACAACTTAAAATGGTTAATATTGATGATTACAATATTAATAGTAAATAAATAGAACATTCCCACTATTAGTCGACGTATACGCTTAATTTCTGTTAATAGGTAATAGGTTAAAGTTGTTTGGCACTTACTTAAGTGGTAAAGAATAAAATATGTTAAGAAATATTTTCATTTTTACAATTCTTTATATTTTATAATATGTAATACAAATTCACGATAAATTATTATGGTTTTTATTGTAATATTGCATATAATATATTATTATATAATTTTTTTATCTTATAAAATATTCACAATGTATAATACTAACATAATAGTAGTAAAATATAAATTATTGTGTGGTATTAATGGGTTTCCTGTATTTGTTGTAATATTAGTTATCCATTTTTTGTAAGCATATACGAATAAATGCCTAGTTTGAATTTCGGAACTGCCACATTCGAAATCCCTATTTAGTTCTTTGAAATTGTATCCGTGACTGGCTATTCCATATAGGAATCCATTACAAATCATTGGGCCACCGCTGTCCCCAGGACATACCATATGGATGTCTGGTTTTGAACACAAATATTCTTTCCATGTATCTACTATATTCGATCTATTTCAACGTGTAGTTTCTATAAGTCGTGATCGATGGTAAAGGATCTGCTAAATGATTAAATTATATAGTACCTATACTAACCTACCTATTGGACAATTGACACGCTGTAGGACCGTACGTGACACTTGCATTGGTCATATATCCTATAAAGTCGGGTTGCGGTATATCTGCAGTAATTCCGAACCCGATAACTACACAATCCAAGCTTTTTCCGTGAGAAAAATCGTCCGGATGGCCAGCTACGCTTATATAACGGTCGACGTTCTTGAACGGTTTTCGTAGCTAAATCCCAAGTATAACTGTTTAAGTATATACTGTATAATAATATACATTATTATTTATTAGTTTATTACTAAACATTAATCGTTTAATATACACATGTTTCGTACCTGTACATTAATTTAATTCGTATTATTTAAAACAAAACAAAAACACACATATTATATTCGCGTTATAAATCATAATCGATGCTCAGAAAAAAATCTTTAAAAAGAAAAAATAAATGTATAAATATATTAAAAATTATAATATAGGTAGTAAGTACATGTAATATATTATCTCGTAGTTATATGCATACTATGTACCTATTACATCTTTTTTAGGCATAAATGCATTATCTAAACTATATGAAATTATTATTATTGTAGTTTTTGGTTAGGGACGTTTGGCCAAAATGAAATAATTATGTTACAAAAATAAAATATCTAAATACTTATTATTATTTTCTTAATGCGTATTGTACCCTTTACCTACGTTAATTTTGGCGAAAATAATGTAGGTGGTTATATAATGTATACATATAAATGATATTATTATAGATATGATAATTATGTCGAAAAGACCTTGGACTTTTGAGAGCAAATATAACTAGCTACACGCCTACACGCCTACACACGTCATAATATTACAATAATATTTTAATAATAATATAATATAATTATTATATTTACAAACTATAATATCACAGATTGCTTACTTTTAACAAACAGATGTCTGCTCTAAACGTTAATGGATTAAACATATCATGTTGATATATGTGCTGAATCTGTTGATGGCTATTACCGCGGAATATCTGTAATCGTTAAGGAACTTTTCATAGAAATATTTTTGTTATTTTATTTATCGTATACAAATGCGAGTATAAAAGAGAGAATACATTTATGTCAGATATTGTCATGTTGTCGGTACAATGTGCAGCGGTTAACACAAACCACTGCGATATTAACGAGCCCGTGCAAACAGCTTTTGTCGCAACGGATTTTAAGAAGATTTTTATTACTAAAATCACTACGAACGGATATTTCTCGACGTCATATATTTGTCCATTAGCTATAAGACCTTTGTTTTCATAATTTGACACATTTCCTTCCAATTTCACCACGTTAAATAATAAAAACAAAACGAGAATAATTTTAATCATAATATATTACGACACGCTAAATGTGTGTAGTAAACTAGTACAGTTAAAACATATGGTCATAAATAAGATTTCTAGTTGACTTTTAATAACCCCGGCAACTTAATATTATTTTAGCCACCATTATAGACAAAATACTAACGTCTAAACATAATATAATATATTTAAATATACCCAATAGGTAAATAATAATATGTATGTTCCTAAGACCAACGTTAAATAAATAATTTATAATATATTGTGATTAAATCATTAAGCAATAAAATAACAAGAAAATTTTATGTTTATAAACTTACTAGGTAACTATTATATGTAGGTACTAACTGAAAATAACTAATAAAAATATGTTACGATTTAAAATATAGATAATTGATCTGTTATTTGGTATTCGAGTATATCTACACGTCTTGATATATTAAAATATTCGATAAATAAAATAGAAATAAATAAAATATTATATTGGTTTGGTATGGATACTTTTAAGTTTTATTTTATGCGTAATATCAATGTGACCTGTTTAGTTTACTCGTACTTATTTATTGCATTCCGAATATTCTGTTATCCGTTTTAGAGTATTCTACCTTTTCACATACACCTGGCGGAAATTCCGGACCTCCGACTGTAGGGTATTGTAACATCAATGTAGTTGTTATACAGAAATTCGTTATAGTATGTTATTCTTATTATACGTGCCATACGCATCGGGGAATCAAAATTGAATTGAATTGTTTATTTGTATTATCAGTCGCCAGTCGGAGAGAAAAAGAAATCCAATTATTATTTTTATAGAAATAGTATATTACATGTATTATTGTAATATAACTTAAAATATCTATCAACCAGGTTGATAACTAGAAATTTGCATTAAAATATTGATAGTTAATTAATATTACATTAATAATATTAGCCAACCTAAACGTTTAATTTCTGTTATTAATTATACTAATCTGTGTATATTACGGGTACTTATAAGGGAAACATTAAAATATTTTTTTGTTTTACAATTCTTTATAGATTACAAATGTACAATAAATTATACTTGTGTTGCTTAAAACGATAAACATATCACATATCATATTAATAAGTTTATAAAGTATACTAGTATACAAGTAACACGAAATAGAATATATGATGCTAAAATACCTTATTCTAAAATATTTTTTGGATATAAATTTGTTAATTATCTCGGTCCTTTGTATTTCAACTTATTACCAATTATTATTAAAATAAGTATATACACTAACTCCAGGAATTTTAAAAAGTCAAATCTCAAAAAATTGATAGTTAACTGTTAATCACTCTAATAGAATAGTATTTATGTATATTGATTTATTTTGTTATGTACTTACTGGAACTTTAACAATGTATTTTTTATTTTTATTTATACTATTGTTCGATTATTATATTAATTACTAGATTTTGAAACTCTCTACCATCATCACAAGCTTGTTTACAGGTGGTAGATAGATTCATATTATTATATTATTGTAAACTTGTTCTTTTGAGCTCTATATAATTTATAATAAAATTATTTTTTTAAATAAAAAAAAACACACATTAAATATATAACTTGTTGTGTATTTATGTCTTATAAAAGATAAAATAGTGTTTTTTTTAGAAATATATAAATTTCTGAAAATGTATATATCTATAAGCATTAATCTTATTAGGTATTAAATTCTTATAAAGTACATTGAATCCCGAAATTCCTGTCAAAATAACTATATTATGCAAAATGCAAGTGATGATGACGGATATTATGGAAAATACAGCATCATTATTAAAAAATAAAAATAAAACATTATCAACGTATAATATACTAACATAATACATCTATAGTAATGTATAAACTATAGTGTGGTATTACCTAATGGTATCCATTTTCTGCAGTAAGCATATACTAATAGATGTTTATATAGTCTAAATGTTGGGACAGTCAATGTCCGTATCTCTTTTTTCTTTGAAATTATATCCGTAACTCACATCCCATTATATAGGAGTCCTTTGAAAATCATTGGACCACCGCTGTCCCCAGGACATATCATATAAAACCAAACGGTTTTGAACACAAAAATACATTTTCATATAAATCCATGTAAGCATATATCTTTTATATTTTTTGATCTTGATTTATTTCAAGTGTAGTTTCTATAAGTCACATGGCCGGAGGTCGGCAGGTACGTGATCTACTAAATGCCTAAATTATTTAGTGCCTATACAATAAATGAGAAATTTAATTGCAATAGGATCCTACGTGACAATGCCAGAGTGGTTATTTTCAACAGACAGATGTCTGACAAACATTTTATTGGGTTGTACATGTTGTGTTGAATATGTACGCCGGACGTGTTCGTTGATCGTGAATATTACTGTGGAATACTTGTAAACGTTACTCGAAACTTTTTGTAAAAATATATATATATTTCATGATAATACAAAATACAAACGGGGGTATATAAGCACGAGGATACATGTATATTATATAGAATGTAGATATCGTCACGCCTTCGGTGCATGTGATGAGACGGTCAATCGTGATATCAACGAGCTCGTGTAAAAGTTGCTTGAAATTCTCCATTTTTAAAACTTTTAATAATATTATGCTCACTACGAATGGATATATCTTGACGTAATATAAATATCCGGTAGCTATACGAACATTTTTTTCATAATTTGATACATTTCGTTTCAATATTAGTGATCAGTATTAAAAAATCATAATGAGAATACATTTAATCATAGTGTCTAATACGAGTAATACGCTAAATTTGTGTAAATGTATACAGGTATAACTGTATAAGATATGGTCATAAATAAGACATTAATCTCTAGTAGACTTGTAATAACCCCGGCGACTTGATATTGTCTTAGCTATCACTACATATAGACAAAATACTATAACGTCTAAACGGATTATAATTTATAATATAGACATTTAAATAAACAATAGTTAGACAATAATATACTTATAATACTACAGAATACAAACATATTAAAAAAGAATATAATATTATTTTATAAAATATATAACTTTTACAATACATTTTTACGTTATTTATACAAATAATTAATAATAATATATTTCTATGAGGTCAATAAGCAATCAAATATAACGGGAACATTTTATAAATATAAATATAAACGTAGTACTTACTCATAGGTTCTAATAAGTAATAGTGTAGGTAGTATAGGTACTATAGGTATTTATTATAATAACAAATAAGTGAAATAACTAATAAATATGATGTTTTCATGTACCTACATTTTTAAATTATAACATAAGTACACGATTGGAACGGCGTTTTAACGATCAAAGTTTCTTTTCCAGCTCATAGCTTCTTCCAATAGCTCTAACATTTTACGTCTTGTATCCGTTAGAATTTGGTCAGATAATTCGTCCATTAAAGGCGACAGTGATAGCAAGAACAGTTCATTGCCTTTTTTGTCACTGGATTCTTTTAACTCTCGCAAAATTGTCCACCTTTATGGGTAATTTATAATATTACATCAAAATTATATTTTATTTTTGGCGTATGAATTCATAAAAGCCACAAAATATTTTACTCAAGTTACCTGTTCGTGTTGATTGATACTGGTTTGGGTAACGCAAATCCGGGATTGAATGTATCCAGTGGATAACACTAAAAAAAACATAATTTATATTTATATTATTCATTTTTAAAGTACAATTAAGTATAGTATTAATATGATTTAGTTCACCTCTTCCAGCATGAGCTTATCTTGATAGCATAAAGGCTCAGGTTGTACATCTTTTTTTGAAAAATGTATTGTGATATTTACTACACGTATGACATTATCGCCTGTAATTAGTATTTCAATAAAAAAATATTTATACTTTACTTCGGCTTTTAAATTAAGCGAAGTTCTACATTTATCGTAATTTAATTTACTAACCGATTGCGTAAAAACAGAATACAATCAGCACGAAACCGCCTTCCCATAGTAAATATTGATAAGGCAATGCCCTCGAACGGTTTATATGAGTCTTCCAAAATTCTCGATAGCCATATTTGATAGGTAATAATTCTACATGACGTCTTCTAACGATCATAGGATTCTTCAGGACAATTTGATGGTATTCAGGTGGTACGTGCAGTACAATCGGAGTCAACTGATACGGCATTGAAGCTGTGAAACAATATTTAACATTTAAGTGTTATTTAAATTCACATAACCATACAAATTTGAATAAATGATTTGTGCACTTTTATTGTTTCTTCATAAATAGAAATTAAACTTAAATAAATAATTCTATCAAGGAGTAGTGATTATACCATATATGGGGCCATGGGGGATTAGTTATTACTAATCATATAAAGTTAAAAGTAAAAAGAAGAATGAAAATATGATGATTTGAAAGTGGTTAAGTAATATAACATAGGGTAGTTTGACTAAATATTTATTATGCAAAGCAGAAGTGTAAGATTTAAAATATGTAAATGTTATATAAATGTTGAAATGCATCACAGCCGAGGGGAGGGGGGAGCATAGGAACCCAACATACTTTTGAGTTTTAGACGTTGCTATTAGTGTATTATTAGTAAAATCTAATGTTCGCATAAGATAACTGATAAATGAGGACTATAATATATCACGATTGTGTAATACTGCGATAATAACTGCAGTGATTTTTTATTGTTATAGCACAAATACATGGTTACTTATACTTGAAATTGTTCAGTTATTGTGAATTATAAATTATAATATTGCATAATATTAAAATATATTAAGTTAAAATTAAAGTATAGGATAATTTGAGTTAAAATTCAAGATGTCTATTAAAATGTACGTTCAATTAAACTTGTACAACTAGAGTAAACATATTTTGATTATATCACTTATTGTGATTTTAGCCTTCAAGTGTTTCAACTTGTTATTTCCCACGTTTTCGTTCAAAAAACAAGGTGTGTTAAAAAAAATCATAAATGTTTATTTTATTCGTTTATTGTGAAAAATAAAAATAAAAATACTATTCATTAAATTGAATATTTTCAGTGACAATGAAAGTGTATTATAAATTATAATAATAACTTATATTGTTTGTATGAATTATTTATCATTTCTTAAAAATACAAAACACTTTATTGTATTATTTCTGCATTTCTATGTTTGCGTATATGTACAAAAAATTGTGAAATTACGAGTAATATTTGATTATTTGTACACAATACTGTTTAGCCGTTTGGTTATTATAATAATTTTAAAATCAATTAATATTATAAGGACACCAATCGAAGATATATTATGATAAAACAATATATTTTTATTATTCCATAAATAGCATAAACAAGAATGTCATGATATGAAAAAAATATTACTAAAAATATAGATGTTTAAATTTTTTCAAGTTTAAACAGCTATTTTTAGGAATATTTTTTTACGTTTAATATTCCTACGAGTCATGCAGTACATATCTTGGCTCACTTACTTAATTCCGGGTAGCAGTTTAAATATTTCAGCATCATAAAAAGCATTTTCCAACCAGGTTTATGAACCATGCGTTCACGTGCACCATGAGTGCCATCATGAAACTTGAGTAAAGCCTACAAAAAATAAATACATAATGTATTATGTAAACTAAATTCTTGATTTCATATACATTTTAATATTAATTTTCTTTATTTACATAATATATACAGTGTACCTACTTAAATTAATTAAATATACATGATACAAGATTTAATTTCGAGCAGTTGAATAACTTGAATATTTATTTAAGATTAAACTGTATTGTCTATTAGTGAACTGATTTATTAAAAAAAAAAATGAATTTATTATCATGTATTACAATTGAAAATGTATTTATGTATAATAATAATAATAAACAAATAAATAAATAAAAAGTGAAATTGAATCAAAACAACGATTTATAATGCATTTCAATTTTGGTATTTTTGCTTCTCGCATTCTATTGATATAATATTTTTTTTTACTATTTTTATTTAATCAAAGTATACCGTAAAATAAATTTAATGCATATTATTAAAAATAAAAGATTGAATAAAAGCATGAAAAATATGCAAAAATAAACAATATACAATTTTATATATTTGGAAATTGGAATCATACTAACGCATAAATCAATTTTGTGGATAATTTTTCTTTTATGGCATAAGCATCTATATGTTAATATGTATATTCTATAATGGTTTGTAAAAACTATAACAATTTTATAGCGTTTGAACTTTGTTTATTAGTAGTTTTACCATAATCCAACAAAATGAATATAATAAAATAGTATTATATTGTTTCAAAGAGTTGAATACAATTTTTATGTCAATCGGAGAGAAAAAGAAATTCATTAATTTTTCGTACGGAGAGAGAATAATATACGTG
Source organism: Rhopalosiphum padi (assembly GCF_020882245.1). Taxonomy (NCBI): domain Eukaryota; kingdom Metazoa; phylum Arthropoda; class Insecta; order Hemiptera; family Aphididae; genus Rhopalosiphum; species Rhopalosiphum padi. The sequence continues at coordinate 38,139,416 of NC_083597.1, forward strand.
TCCTGTGTCCAGCGTCTTTTATTGTAGTTTTAAATATAGTGATGTTATTTCATTGCTCTTTTCCTTTAAATGGTTCGACGTTTTAAAAGTGCACTTTAATTTTCTTTTTTATTCATTATGCAATGATACATAAATTATATTTTATTTTGGTATGCGACCATATACAGTTTGTTACTTTTTCAAAAAAATGATAAATTGGTAAATTGATGTCTTATTTGTATAACAAAATATTATTCTCAACGGTTTCTGGGTGCACTGACAATAATAATATAGTCGTTTTTCGGAACGTACAAAATTGTTTTGAAAATAAAAATGAAAGGTCAATCCATTATACTTATATATATATATATATGTATAAATAAATCGTATTCGAGATGATAATGATGGTGATTATAATAATAATAATATATATTGACTAGTTAATGGTAGAAACATACTTGGACGAGATCGTATCCGGCTTCTTCGGTGGTTTTCGTCATGTTTCAGCGGTTAAGATTTTGCAGCGTTCGTTCAAAGCTTTAGACCACTCGGCGGCACTACCTGTTGTATTCAAAGGCTTTATACGGTTGGAATGCGCGCAAACACAAAAACCTAACTGCCGCGGCTAACACATCGGTCTATTTCTAGACGTTTGGCGTCTGCCAACTTGCGCGCGATCTTTTTGTCATCGGACATCGATTCGGCTTTACGCGCCGGGATTATGTCTGTCCGCGGATCAGCTGTTTATAAATACCAGTTATTGTTGTATACCGAGTTTTCGCCTTAAAATAACACGGTGGTGCAATGTTTTTTAAAAGAAAAATATTATTACTTCCGCGCGTCATCAATAATATATACCACACGAAGGTCATCGAGTGTGTAGGGGGGCTCTTAATATATCATCTAGCTATCCGTAAATAAGGCGCAAGCCCACGGGACGCGTAACTGATAAATATATACCTATATACGTTTTGCCGGATTTGACGACATTGTTTATGTTAATATTATGATGACGCGTAACAAGACAATAATCCGTCGCGATCTCGAATCTTCAAATTTTTCATCTGCACACCGACACTGCAGTAATAATCTATATGGTATATTATATTGGCGTATAATGGATTATACTCGTATCACAATAAATTCAGTTATAGTAATTATGCGGACATGTGGTATTTATCTCTGGACCTAACCTATATAGAGGACAAGCGAGGAGTTAGCCAGCGGACGAATAACAAAATTTATAATTTCTATCGTGCGATATCGAAACCAGTCGTTAAGTTTAAAGTTAATGTAGGTTTCTATAACGAATGTGTGTTAATTGCTTTAATACTCTAATGTATGATATTCAACAAATGTATACTTTCTCTTGACTTAGGGCTATAGCTTGACTTAGAAGAAAAAAATAAAATATCATAATTATTAAAAAAAACTGCCGATGAAAGAATATTGAAAAAATACGAGTAATAAACTTTAGTACAAGGCACATTTTTTTTCTGCAGTACGTATTTTTATCTTCTTCTAAACATATGTAGGGACTAGGTATATATTATGTAAAATAATAATATGCTCTTTTATACATGCTATTTAACAAAAAAAAATTGCTCTTATGAACGAAGAAGAGTGAAAATGCAATGATATTTTTCTTATGAATTCTAATTTTTCTCCTGATATTATCAAATACATATATATTTATTTACAGCACATTATTACTTATATAGATGTTATAGTAATAATACTGTGTTGCATTATTTTTGAAAAATAAGCATAGTCATTAACCTTAAATTGATTACACATATTATTTTTGTTATTGTTACGTATATTTTATTATCTTATAAATTTAATTGACATGATAAACCAAGCCTGTATATAGGAGGGGTGGGTAAAGGATCACTCCTTCCCGACATTTTTATAGTAGAAACAAAAACTATAGTTTTTATAGTTATAACTACAGATTTTATGTATAATTGTACAACTAAAGTTTATGTATTAAAAATATTTATCCCCCCCTCGAAAATTGATCCTGAATACGTGATTGTGATAAACCAAACCGAGAATATCTTGTTAGCGTACAATATTTGGTTTTATCCATCTCGCTCATATGCAATAAGAAACTTAACATTAGAAATTTAAATTTAGCAGAATCAATCTTATTGTGTTATTACTTTATTAGCTATATAAAAGTGAATAGACCTATTATACAATTTAAGTTAAGAATATGTTTTTATATTATGTTTTTTAATTTTTTTTTACGATATTTAGATTTTTATGGAAGCTATGAGATTTAAAAATGCTCATATATACCGTATACAATACCGTATACATGTTATGTTAACTTAAATTAAGCAGTATTTTATGATAAGTTATTTTCTTTAATTTGAAAGTTCGTTACCTTGAACACAAATCTACTGTGTTGCACTTTGAACGTGTGTTAGAGATCTGAAAAAAAACAAATAGTGCACTGACGTCTTCAGGTCTTCTTAACAAATTTTAATTCATTACAAGATCTAGATTTATATAATATGCGTATCTATTAATCAAACTGTATATCATAAACGGAGTATTTTGCCATAATTTTTATCAAATTTATTCATTTCAATGATATATATATATATATATATATATATATATATATGTGTATAAACTGCAGTAATTAACGAAACAATTTAAATGTGTTTAATGTTTAATATACATATACAGTATACATTTGTATTACATTTTTAAATAAATATTAAAATATATAATATTGTACCGATATAAGTTATTTTTATTCACCGCAATCGTCTCCAAAGTAGGAACAATACGAATCTATATTTTGTATTTATATTTTTAACTTAATATGTATAATCATGTACGCAAAAAAAAAACATAATAATAAACAGAGGTGCGGTAAAATTTAAATTTAACACTGACACACTGTGTGGAAATTTGCGTAGGTCGTGTTATTAAGACCGTATATGAGACAGCGAACTGCAGCTGAACAATATTAAATTCTATGAAAATATATACCACATAGTATTTTTGTGGACTGTTTTTGTGTTACTATTCAATGTCCCGCGGTGTGGTCTCACAATTTGGCCTTCGGTTGTAACTTGTAAGAATAATTGTTTTTAATCAAAACACTTTGAAACATGATGAAAAAATATAGTCTTTTGTAGTTTTGTGTAATATTAGTACATAGTATGGCTGTGAACGAGTACAATAGTACTATAACTATTACGACGTGATTAAAATAATCTGCATAGCAACTAACATTAAAAAATGGTGGTTATCATTCGCCACAAGACATTCCGTAAATGGCACATAAAAAAATCTTATTATTTAAGAACATAGGTATAGTCAAAAAACCAAAAAATCAGAATTTGAATATAAAAAGGGGTCATTATACTTAGTAAATCAGTATTTTTTAGGAGATTGTTTTAATATAATATATGACAGACTTTATATATTTTCCATTGTGGTCATCAATCTTCGTATAAATAATACCAATATGAAATAGAACCATATGATGATATATTTTGTAGAAATCTAAATTAAATAGTCAATGTATTTTTTGTATAAATATTAAATATATTCGGTTTCAGTACCTCACAGACACGGATAGAACCAACGAGTTACTGAGTATAACTTGGTGGACTGGCTGGTGAAAAACAATAACATGAACTACATTTTGGTAGATTACAATTTATAAGTATTAAGCTTAATAAACCATTCTTAACCATTTTAATAGGTTTTGGCCGTTTTGGGCTAGTAAATATATACTAATACTTTAATGGACCTGTATTTACCCTACTGATACTGCAGTACTGCACACTTCTGGTTTCGACATTGATGTAACCAACGCACGTTTCACAAACGTTTTCATACTGCTGTGGGTTTAATGCATTGAAAATCCGTTCGATTAGAATGAACTGAGTAAATTTGCAAAACAAACCTTTTTTCTATATCTACTACCTATTGTGTAGAACCGACTATTTCACATTACTGCTAAGAATAATATCAATATCAAATTATGATACATTTTGGAGTAGGTTAAATCATTTTTAAGGTGAAACGTATAGGCAACTTATGATCGTTGTGGGCATTGCCTATTTTACGTTTGGACGGAGTCGGAATCGATTAAAAAAAAAAAACTAACCGAGCAAAACTTTTAAGTTTCGGTATTGCGCTACACAAATAGGCCGTGACACTTTTCGAAAATATCGGTTTGGGGGAGAGTCAGTTGTCGATACTCGTAAACAAATCGACAGTGGCCTAATTTTAAAATTATTCGGTATTGAGTGTATAATTAAGGTCTATGAGTAATATTATTATTGTTATTACGCATTTCTTTCGAAACCATTTTTTGGCTCCAAACCGCCGTCGTCCGAATAACAAGAATACGAAATGCGTACACACCGGGTAAATTATTGTTCGACGACACATTTTGGTCCCTTGTAAAGTAAAGGGACGTCCAAAAATTGTGCCGCAACGCACTAGGCGCTGGACACGGGCAATTTTTCCGTACGGGTGTCAGCAGCGCGGGCTCACTATACGATCATAGATCGCGCCGCTCCCCTAGGACAAGGATGTGCCCGAGCGCGCCGTCGGCCACCCGTACTTGTACGCGGTGTCGCGCGCGCGGGCGGTGCAGCGGCCACGACCGAGCGCGGCGGCGTTTGGTGCGCGTTACGCGGCCGTCGAGTGGCCACGCGTGCCGCCGTCGAGTCGTCGGTCTGCCGTTCGCGGACCGACGGCGGTTCGGCCGGCGACGCGCACGGCTCGGCCGACCGCGACGGACGGCACTCGGTAGCCGGCCACCGTTCGCCGGACGGCCGATCAGCGCTATCTACCGGCCGACGTCAAGCCGGACGACGCGAAACGTTTTGCGTTTCGACACCAGTCCGTTTTTTGATCTTCCTTCGCGTGTCGTGACGAACGGCCGATCGACATAAATCATTATAAATACTATAAAATATGTCATAATAATATCGAACGAACTGCGACAACGACAACAGTACAATATTGTTATTATTAATACATATTATTGTTAAAAGGCAGTGTAAGATTTACGACGCTCAATAGTTGCGTCGTTTCCGTCCAGTGGTCCGGAATCGCCGAGTTGGAGACGATTGCCAAACGATTTACTTCCGGCGACTATAGACCACGTGTTGACGGTCCTTTTGACGACCGATGACACCGAAATAACGATGGTATATGTCCCGGACGTGATGATTTTTCACGCAAACTACAATAAGTATTATACGTTCGTAAAATAACGTTTCGCGTAGTGGTCGCACATGTCTGCCACCAGGCGACGCCACAAATACATACTTCGATTAAATTGCATTCAATTTATTCTGAAAAACGGTTTATAAAGGGTCACGAGTAGGTCACTGTAATGGGTGTGTTAAATTTGAATTCAATGATATATCATTGTATACAAAAAACGAGATTCTGAACGGACACAGTCACTCCGCAGCGTATATCACCAAGTAAATTTCAATTTATTATGTTTTTTTATTATTCCAATTAAGTAATTTATTTTACCATTAACATTACGGTAGGTTGAATTCATTTTTGTCAAAAATGCGACATTCATTATATCATTAATATTTAGTTATTACAATTATAAATATTTATAAGTGCCAGATTACATTATTATTATTAACAAACAATAACAATAGTTATTAACATTTGAGTCAATAACACTTTACCATAAAACTATAGTTTGAAATGTTTGAATAGGTTCTGGGTATAAATAGTTAAAATCTTAAAATTAATCTACGTGTTATGAAAATTTCATTGCGTATAGTAAAATGTATGACATACCTAAAAGTTTTAAATGCCCACGAATAATGTTTTTGAATTATACCAAAATAATTGATATCATTATTTTTTATCGTTAAAATACCTAATTTAGTTAAAATTGTGTTAAATGTCTATAAAATATAATTGTGTTTATATATTTTTAATAGCTTTATCTTTATGTTTTTTATAAATATAAAAATAACGTATTTGGTATATGGGATCTTGTATTAAATTTTCAAGTATTTTTACCTATTCATATAGATTTTTTATCTTCATTATAAAAAAAAAACAAATGGAAATTTCAACTGTACTTATAAAGTTATAAATAGTTGAAAAAAATATGTTTAACATATTATACTGGAAATTATTGTATAAACATTTGGTGGAAACAATTTTTTTACGGTTATTCGTTTTTCAATTGTTAGCTTTTGAGCGTGAAGAATATTTATTAATATTTAATCGTGATTGTAATATCAGGTGTTTATAGGGAAAAATTATTGTTGCAGATAACTTATCTTATTTTCTGACAAAAGTTTGGTGTCAAAAGTTTGGTGTCAAAAGTTTAAAGCTGTAGTCTGGTATAAGTATAGCCCAATTGGCAATCACACGGAATAAATATTAATTATCGGTATCATAACGACATAACCTATACGAATATTACTATAGAAAGTATAAATATTGTACAACTTTTCAATCTTTTAATTTTAATCATAATATAATATAATGTTCAAAAGCGAGTTCTATGCACTCGCGATATTTTTATATTTTAAATTTTTATTGGACTTAATTACAACTTCGGCTTCTATAAATATATTTTATGACGATTAGTTACACTTTTAATTTAATAATATTGTTTTTCAATGTATACAACAGTGCACTGATGCGGGTAAACTACAACTGTACACCGCACGTATAAAATATTTATTACGTTGATCTCAAGAATTCTACTCCCTATATTGGTGTTATTGAAACATATTATTTTGTAACGATCTATATAGGTTATGCGTAATAAAAATACATGAACGCGTCCATGATAATCGTTAATCATTTTCGACGGAAACCATTATGTTATTATATTATATTAATTGACAGTCCGTTTAATTATTGTAGCAGTAGCAGTATGTGTCATAGATTCAATTCATATACATCCGTGTACTGCAGTATTATAGAATATAGGGTACAACATGGTGATATTGGTATAAGGTTATATGTATATGTCCTATAATCCATTGTTATTAGTACCATGTATTTTCAATATTTCAAAAATTGTAAGCGTAATAATACATTTTAATTTAGGTACTAAGTATACTTATATGTATTCATTAAATAACAATAAACACAATTTCGCTTAATATTTAGATACAAATAATTGTGGGCGTTTCGACGAACTAATTAATCATATATTTGCAGCATACATGTTGCTTAGAAATAACTTCAAATTTTAATTTAGGCATATCGATACATGATGTTCTTCTAAAAATTCAGACTTTGAATAAATAAATTGTTTAGGGGGAAAAATCGGGATGAGCATCATCTTGGCAAATAATTACTCTTCATGTATCAGCCAATTCTCATTCAGTATTAACTAATTATGTAATAACAAATAGCCATCACGATCGTACAACGCATGTCGCGATCCGTCGAGTTTTATATATGGCAATATTAAGCTGTATTATACATAATATCCCTATTCGGAGTGTGCGCAGATAGTCAGATCCAGGTATACCGTATACACAGGAGTATGGTTATGGATTTGTACGTAATATATTATTTAAAGTAAAGTAAAGGGACGTCCAAAAATTGTGCCGCAACGCACTAGGCGCTGGACACGGGCAATTTTTCCGTACGGGTGTCAGCAGCGCGGGCTCACTATACGATCATAGATCGCGCCGCTCCCCTAGGACAAGGATGTGCCCGAGCGCGCCGTCGGCCACCCGTACTTGTACGCGGTGTCGCGCGCGCGGGCGGTGCAGCGGCCACGACCGAGCGCGGCGGCGTTTGGTGCGCGTTACGCGGCCGTCGAGTGGCCACGCGTGCCGCCGTCGAGTCGTCGGTCTGCCGTTCGCGGACCGACGGCGGTTCGGCCGGCGACGCGCACGGCTCGGCCGACCGCGACGGACGGCACTCGGTAGCCGGCCACCGTTCGCCGGACGGCCGATCAGCGCTATCTACCGGCCGACGTCAAGCCGGACGACGCGAAACGTTTTGCGTTTCGACACCAGTCCGTTTTTTGATCTTCCTTCGCGTGTCGTGACGAACGGCCGATCGACATAAATCATTATAAATACTATAAAATATGTCATAATAATATCGAACGAACTGCGACAACGACAACAGTACAATATTGTTATTATTAATACATATTATTGTTAAAAGGCAGTGTAAGATTTACGACGCTCAATAGTTGCGTCGTTTCCGTCCAGTGGTCCGGAATCGCCGAGTTGGAGACGATTGCCAAACGATTTACTTCCGGCGACTATAGACCACGTGTTGACGGTCCTTTTGACGACCGATGACACCGAAATAACGATGGTATATGTCCCGGACGTGATGATTTTTCACGCAAACTACAATAAGTATTATACGTTCGTAAAATAACGTTTCGCGTAGTGGTCGCACATGTCTGCCACCAGGCGACGCCACAAATACATACTTCGATTAAATTGCATTCAATTTATTCTGAAAAACGGTTTATAAAGGGTCACGAGTAGGTCACTGTAATGGGTGTGTTAAATTTGAATTCAATGATATATCATTGTATACAAAAAACGAGATTCTGAACGGACACAGTCACTCCGCAGCGTATATCACCAAGTAAATTTCAATTTATTATGTTTTTTTATTATTCCAATTAAGTAATTTATTTTACCATTAACATTACGGTAGGTTGAATTCATTTTTGTCAAAAATGCGACATTCATTATATCATTAATATTTAGTTATTACAATTATAAATATTTATAAGTGCCAGATTACATTATTATTATTAACAAACAATAACAATAGTTATTAACATTTGAGTCAATAACACTTTACCATAAAACTATAGTTTGAAATGTTTGAATAGGTTCTGGGTATAAATAGTTAAAATCTTAAAATTAATCTACGTGTTATGAAAATTTCATTGCGTATAGTAAAATGTATGACATACCTAAAAGTTTTAAATGCCCACGAATAATGTTTTTGAATTATACCAAAATAATTGATATCATTATTTTTTATCGTTAAAATACCTAATTTAGTTAAAATTGTGTTAAATGTCTATAAAATATAATTGTGTTTATATATTTTTAATAGCTTTATCTTTATGTTTTTTATAAATATAAAAATAACGTATTTGGTATATGGGATCTTGTATTAAATTTTCAAGTATTTTTACCTATTCATATAGATTTTTTATCTTCATTATAAAAAAAAAACAAATGGAAATTTCAACTGTACTTATAAAGTTATAAATAGTTGAAAAAAATATGTTTAACATATTATACTGGAAATTATTGTATAAACATTTGGTGGAAACAATTTTTTTACGGTTATTCGTTTTTCAATTGTTAGCTTTTGAGCGTGAAGAATATTTATTAATATTTAATCGTGATTGTAATATCAGGTGTTTATAGGGAAAAATTATTGTTGCAGATAACTTATCTTATTTTCTGACAAAAGTTTGGTGTCAAAAGTTTGGTGTCAAAAGTTTAAAGCTGTAGTCTGGTATAAGTATAGCCCAATTGGCAATCACACGGAATAAATATTAATTATCGGTATCATAACGACATAACCTATACGAATATTACTATAGAAAGTATAAATATTGTACAACTTTTCAATCTTTTAATTTTAATCATAATATAATATAATGTTCAAAAGCGAGTTCTATGCACTCGCGATATTTTTATATTTTAAATTTTTATTGGACTTAATTACAACTTCGGCTTCTATAAATATATTTTATGACGATTAGTTACACTTTTAATTTAATAATATTGTTTTTCAATGTATACAACAGTGCACTGATGCGGGTAAACTACAACTGTACACCGCACGTATAAAATATTTATTACGTTGATCTCAAGAATTCTACTCCCTATATTGGTGTTATTGAAACATATTATTTTGTAACGATCTATATAGGTTATGCGTAATAAAAATACATGAACGCGTCCATGATAATCGTTAATCATTTTCGACGGAAACCATTATGTTATTATATTATATTAATTGACAGTCCGTTTAATTATTGTAGCAGTAGCAGTATGTGTCATAGATTCAATTCATATACATCCGTGTACTGCAGTATTATAGAATATAGGGTACAACATGGTGATATTGGTATAAGGTTATATGTATATGTCCTATAATCCATTGTTATTAGTACCATGTATTTTCAATATTTCAAAAATTGTAAGCGTAATAATACATTTTAATTTAGGTACTAAGTATACTTATATGTATTCATTAAATAACAATAAACACAATTTCGCTTAATATTTAGATACAAATAATTGTGGGCGTTTCGACGAACTAATTAATCATATATTTGCAGCATACATGTTGCTTAGAAATAACTTCAAATTTTAATTTAGGCATATCGATACATGATGTTCTTCTAAAAATTCAGACTTTGAATAAATAAATTGTTTAGGGGGAAAAATCGGGATGAGCATCATCTTGGCAAATAATTACTCTTCATGTATCAGCCAATTCTCATTCAGTATTAACTAATTATGTAATAACAAATAGCCATCACGATCGTACAACGCATGTCGCGATCCGTCGAGTTTTATATATGGCAATATTAAGCTGTATTATACATAATATCCCTATTCGGAGTGTGCGCAGATAGTCAGATCCAGGTATACCGTATACACAGGAGTATGGTTATGGATTTGTACGTAATATATTATTTTACACCGTAAATAATTATGCACACGGTTTGTGCGGGCACGATATACCTAACTAGTGTTTATATAATATGGGGTGTTCACGTTTCGGCTTTGAGCTTTTGCGTGACTTTCATCAGTTACACACATCGCATACATACATATCATATATATATATATGTAGTATGTATATTGTATATATATATATATATATATGTAATATGTATATTGTGTATATACATTTATAAATATACATACACTATATGTAGTCGATACTTACATCGAACAATAGGAGCGCAAACACGAATATGGGCGTTCACCTTTCGGGTGAAAATATAATTAAAGAAAAACAATCTATCCAAATTAAGTGTGAGTACTCATATCACACGTGTCATTCTATAATATAATATTAAATATATAAATGCTGCACACTGTAGAGCAGTAGGTATACATAACATATTATATTAACTATAGCGATCCCAACGTCTCCTATTTTATTATAGTCGCGATATACCTACGATACGTGATTATTAATCTTCATTCTTTTTATGAGACGATACGATCAAATTAGTCACATTTTGAAAAAACTATACTGTCTGAATTAGTATATATATATATTACATACTTATTTATTATTTATAGGAGCTACCCGAACCAGATATGTATTTAGAAATTTGCGTAAATTGAAACGAAAAATTGAAAGAGCTTTTGAGCCCGAAATAAAGATCACAGAGTAAATTTATAAAGTGCAATATTTTACCCATACACCCTCTAACTATGAGTACATAAATGTCATATATCAGGGGTTCTTAACCGGTAGATTGTAAGCCCTCGAGGGATCAGTAGATGAATTACTCGATGGTCTACTACCATAGTAGATTTTATTATAATTTGTATTGATGTTTGTGCGTATTTAATTTCATAAAAAAGTGCATTAGTAATTTTTGTGAGGTATGACGATATACTCGTAATAATAATACTTTTTAAAATAAAAATTCGAATATTAAATAATAATCAAAATTAAAAATCTACTATATTTTATATTGTAAAGGTCCTGCAATGGGGGTCCATAATGCAGAAATGTTTAAGAGCCCTTGTCATATATGTATATTATATTGAATAAAAATATATAGGTAAATATTGAAGACTGGAGACTGAATTGAAAAAAAGTTTTTGAGTGAAGCTTGTAATCGATCAAGGATAGCTATGGTATCTTAAGCTTCCCGCCATCTATACAAGGGTCTGACGTCTGAGCACATTTCAATATAATATACATTTCGTATACCGCAGGCATAATAATATGTCTTATTTGCGGGTCCCGATTACTTTATGTACTTGTATATTTTTAAATTTCATATGGGCTAGTTATTATTGAAATTTCCTTTAAGTAAAATGTATAATATGAACTCTTGTTTTTATCGAAAGTTATATACTTCCAGTTAACCAATATTCCATCAATATAACAAAGTGTATACGATACGTATACGTATTGAATAATCATATTACGAGAACATTATAATGGTTTACCCAGACTGTCGAGAGTGCATAGAATAATATTTTTTTATTGTTCGAACGCGTTTATGGATCGGTACCGCTTTTAAAATGCGTACACTACACATTAAAACAGGGGATGTTTCCCGTTTTCTAGGTACCTACTAGGTATTCGTATTATATCGTACTCATGAATTCATCGCGTTAGTGTGTATTAGAAGATGATATACTAATTAAAAAACTAAAATCATAAATTAATTCCTTATAGTGAACTGCTGCAGTGTGTATATAATACTCCAAAGCTGTACAAGTGAAATCAACCAGTCAAAGTGACGCTGGGTAATTTTTATTTTATCCATGCATATTCATTATTCATCGAAAAGTTATAGGATAATGCTAAATAGTGTGTACTATAATTCTATAACTGCATACGGGAAGTCATACAGTTATTGGTGTGTTTATATATACCTAGCTATATACACGTGATGTCAACCGACCGCTATAACAATTAAAAGTTGACTGTTATAGTGTTATTAATTTTAACGATTTCTGAGACGCCTTTTAGCAAAATTTTATTTGGTAGTAAAATCAGTTTTATGCTATTTAAACTTTACGATGTCAATGGCGCTGTAGACGGGTTAGACCATAAAACGTTTCCTTTGGGTTTCGTACAATTTGATGTAACTACACCTATGAAGTATGCACAAAATACAATAAATATTAAATTATATTGACATTAAAAATACGCACAAGTAATTTTATGCATTATATATTTATATGTATGTATAGGTATTTTCCAAACATATACACATTACATGTGTACGATATAAGTATATTGTAACGTTACACGACAATTATACAGATAAATGGACAGTGCCCATAAATATTGGATGCACAGTGGTGGCATATTCTGCAGAATTTTTCAATGGAGGAGCATAGAACATGATTACAAAGTTAGCAGTGAAGTAGTAAATTCCATACCCTCCAAAGTAACTATACTTAATTTACTTTAAATCTCAACAAATATTATTTTTTATGCCTCATATATATATACAATATACATATATAAAAAAAATAATCATTTATAAAAGTAAGTCTATCAATTTTCTTGATTTTTGAGACATGACATCAAGTACTTCTTTGAAATGGCAATAACGATTTATCCATAAATGGCCAAACATGTTAACCCAATGCATTGTGATGAGTGATGGTTTTAACAATTAACTTAAAATTATGAAAAATATAATAAGTTATACATTATAGTAAATTTACTCTTTACTTCATGAGTCATTGTATTTCGGTTATATATTATGTTTTTAGTCTCTTCATACATGGAATGTTTTCTTAGTAATTGACGGCAAATATAGAAATTTAAGTATTAGGAAGTATTAAATGATAATATAAGACAATAAAAAATGTATTTGACTGTTTTAGGTAATTTACGATTTGCTATCAACTTTACCAGCTATCATACCTATTCTTAGATCATATGATTTGAATGTCAGAGTCAAAAATAAATTTTAAAAAGTTTTTTAAATAAATAAGGCTTATTATAGTAAGTGCATGTTCTAAAAATTGTAATTCTTGTGCTATAATAATTAATAAATTTACTTTTTCTTCAAAGCTAATAAATAAATTAATATAATATAATATATAAATAAAAATAAATGCACACTATTAAAATTAACTATTATTTGGGATTGTAAAATGCAAGCCATATGGTTTATCTTAGGATTTTTTAGAAAATCGTTGTCAACATTTTCAATTATTTTCACGTATCTTGTATGATTTAATGAGGAAAACCATTAAAGAATGTAAAGTATACGTATAATACAAATAATAAATATTTTTCAAAAATGCACGGACTTATTAAAAGGAATGTCAAGAAATTGAGAAAAGCGTAAAACGTTTATGCGTAACTAAAATATACATATTTTTTTAGTTACTATTTAGTTAGCATTTTATGTTATCTATTTTTTGTTAGTTATTATTTATAGAGGAATAATGTTTATTTTAAAACTTTGTTTAAAAACCACGATTGATAAAAAATGTGTTTGGAATTCATCGGTTCATCGTAACTATAGTACTTTATTACTTTTAACATTTTTTGTTTGAAAAGTTTGTTATATATGTTATCTTAGTGTACGAGTATTTTTGTGAATAAAATATCTGTCGGCAACAAAAAAGGGCCAGATGGAATAATTGATTTTGGTCACAGATATGCGTTATAAAAAAAATATGTTTTTTCAATCAAATATTTGTTTCATTTTGTTTATGTTTACTCGTGTATTATATATTAATAAAAAATATTCTGTTAAATTTATTTATAACTATATTAGTAGGTACAATAATAGATTTTTATCTTTTTATCTATAGTTAAGATAATTTAGTCTTTAGTAAGACTAATTATTATTATCTTTTTAATTATATAA